>NC_056725.1:6557166-6850803 GCF_019279795.1 Protopterus annectens
TAGAACATCAAGTTTCAAAACTTCGAGTGTTCTAATACTGACCCCTATTCAGTGAATGCTGAAAATAGCGAAGCTACAGAAACCTAAATTTTTTCCCATGGAAAGAATTTGGTTGTCTGTTTCTGTCACTTCACTATTTTCCGTGCTGTGGTGGAAAGTTACGGGTCGGCTTCAGGTAAGTGTGCGACTGGGCGCGGGTTAGGTGAGTTAGGGTCAAGGCGCGGGTTATGTATGTATGCGATTATGTTGATGTGAGGGTTAGGGTGGGTTAGGTGAGTTAGGGTAAGGGCGCGGGTTAGGTATGTGTGCGATTGTGTGGATGTGATGGTTAGGATGGGGTAGGTGAGTTAGCGTTAGTTAGTCGTGTATGTACAGTTTAGTGTAGGGTTAGATGTAGGATTTTAGGTGTATGTGTGTGGATTGCTGTTTGTTTGGTGTGCTTGCGTTGTGTTTATGTGTTTTGGAACAGCAAATTTTTCCGTATAGGGGCTGATATTAGACCATTTGAAGTTTTGAAACTTTGATGTTCTAATATAGACGCTCTATATATATATATATATATATATATATATATATATATATATATATACACATATATAAATATATATGGGGGGTCCCTATCAGATTATCGTAGTTTCAAAACCTTGAAAGTTTTATGGTTGGGATTAAATTATCAAAGTTTTGAAACTTTGAACGTTTTAAATGGAGATTGTGGTACAGCATGGAACGGGAAATGTACCCTTTTCTGCAATGTAGAGCGATCTCAGAGTTGCTATATTTAATTAGCAGGGGGTGTGGGGGTCCAGGTGTGGCATGGTCCCCTGCAGAAACATTAGAAATAGAATTTTTTTTTAATGTTCAAAATTCTGAAACCTTGATCATATGGTCTTAGCCATATGAATTTCAAAGTTTGAAAACTTCGATAATCTCACAGATCTCACATACATACAGGTTTCTTAGAGTTCCATCAACTGTTCATTAAAAAAAGGAAAAGCTAATTTAAAAATATTTAATTTTGTTATTTGTATTTTGTACGTTGTGTTTAAACATTTTACTTATTTTATTCTTAGTTTGGGACCTTCTCGCTGTGGTGTCAGCTCAACTTGTGTGTTTGCTTAAGGTTGGCTGTACAGTAGAAAGTCAATTATCCAAACTAATTTTGGGACCAAGGGTAGTTCAGATAATCAAACTGTTCGGATACTCAAACATACATTGATGATAATAGAATTTTTTTTTAATGTTCAAAGTTCTGCAACTTTTATCATATGGTCTCAGCCATATGAATTTCGAAGATTTGGAACTTTGATAATCTGACACAGATCCACACATACATACACACACACACACACACACACATATACAGGTTTCTCAGAGTCTGATCAACTGTTTATTCGAAAAAGGAAAAGCTGATACAGCTATTTAAAAATACTTCATTTTATTATTTATATTTTGCATGTTGTGATTAAAGTTTTTACTTATTTTATTCGCTGTGGTGTCAGCTCAACTTGTGTGTTTGCTTAAGGTTAGCTGTACAGCAGAGAGTTGATTATCCGAACTAATGTGGGACCAAGGGTAGTTCAGATTATCAAACATGCATCGAACTGGAAAAAAAACTTATAACATCTTGTTTATTCTGCACTCAGGGAATACATTTTTCAACCATTCAGCAGGTCCTGAGCATATCTAAAGAATCCTATCATGGTTTGTGATTTATTGATCTTTACTGTTAAAAAGAAGTGTAATTGCGAGCAGAAGCTACTGCACACCTTTACACATGGCGTAAAGGAATTACAACTTTTATCTGGCTTGCAGAACTTGTATTGTTAGAACAACTTTACTGTACTTACTTTAGTATTTAGTTGTATATCGTACGTGTGATTTTTGTCATAGAAGTTGATTTAAGTTCTCTGAATTCTGTGATTACTGATTCTGATTATTCTTTTCTTTTACAGTATTTTATTCAATTGAAGTTGAACATGGATTCCTTAAATCAGTATTTAGTTAACGATTTGCTAATGCACATATGTCTTGTACAGTGTAATAAATGCTATACATATTTCAAGGTAACAGCTGATAACACTGGTGATCTGTGTTTCTTGTGTCAAAGGTTGGATGATTTGCTTACCATAGTTAGAAGTAAATCTAGACTTAATGATGATTGCACTTGTGCAACTGGCATGGCTTGGAGAACTGTTTCATATACTGACTGGACTGGTGAACCGAATAATGTTAGGCAAAGAACAAATAAAACACATTTTGGAAATGATGCATCTATTGTCTGCAAAGATCTTTCAACCACTATGAAACAAGATGATGCCCCTCACAACATTGGTATTCTGGATGCAAGTACTTGGTGGCGATATTAACCCCAACCCTGGCCCACCCACTTCGGATACACATACCCCCTCTACTTGCAATCTAAGCTACAAACCTACAATTAATAGGCCAACTAACTCTCTCCTAGCCTGTCATCTCAAAATTAGAAGCATTAATAACAAGGTACATGAATTGCATGCATTTCTGGATGTCCACTCCCCTGAGATTCTCTGTTTATCTGAAACCTGGTTAAAACCTAACACTACAGACAATGAAGTGTTACCACCTGGGTACAACATACACAGGCTGGATCGAGCTTCCAGGAAGGGGGGTGGGGTAGCTGTACTCTATAAATCTGAGTTGAATGTCACCATAGATGTAATACAACCACCTCAGATTAATAACTCAGAGATTCTTGCCACCAAATTGCAACTTAATAAAAATAAATGCATTAATATCATCTGTATATGTATTCCCCCAAGTAACAATATATCTACACTTGAAGATATCCTGCACTGGCTATCATGTCACTACCCCCAAGAAACCCTACTACTTGGAGACTTTAACATAGACTGGGGCACCTGTTCCTCAGAATCCCCAACCACCCATATTAACCTGCATGCATTTACACAAATCATATCCACTCCTACCAGTATAGGTAAACCCAACCAAAAAGAAAGCATACTTGACTGGGTACTCATAAATAGTCACCCCCAACTGTACACCTCTGGTACCCTCCCTGATGGCCTAAGCGATCACCTTCTCACATATGTAATTAAGCACAAAGCCATTAATTCCCATCAACCCTTACTCAGAAAGGTTAGAAACAATAAAAACTTTGACCCTGCCATATTCCAACAAGAAGTAAACTCATGTAATTGGTCTATTCTAAAACACCTCCCCTTAGAGGAAGCAGTAGCATACTTTAACAACAAATTCCTTGAGATCCTTGATTTGCATGCACCTGTTCGTTCAAAGAGAACAAAGGCAAAACTGCGCCATGGCTTTGTAAAGAGTCTAAACTCAAAATTACCCTTAGAAACAAAGCATAGGCTTTATGGAGTTCTTCTAAAGACCCCAAGATCACATTAAATACAGGCACTCCAGGAACGAAACTAAAAAATCCATTTTACAAGACAAAAAAACAATACTACCGTAATTTACAGACAGTAAATTAAAATAACCCCCAGAAGTTTTGGGCAGGTTTAAATAATCTACTACATCCTGGACAAACTTCAACCCCAATCCCTGCTGCTACTATTGATAAAACCCCTGAAGATGTTTCTTACAGTTTTAACCGATTCTTTACTGAGACAATTTAAGCCCTAGTTAGCCAGCTACCTCCTAGCTCCCCTGGTCTTGAAAGTACCACCCCTAGAAACCTACTCGCATTCAGCTTCCAACCAGTCATCAGTTCACTTATCTGTATCTTGATCAAAAAATTAAAACCCACTTCATTTTCTGCTGATCAACTCCCTGCCGAGTACCTACAAAAATCAGCTGATGCTATTGCTTACCCTGCCTCAATACTAATCAATCGAACCATAGTAGAAGCTAAAATTCCCACCATCTGGAAAATATCCTATGTAATCCCACTTCACAAAATTGGCAGTTCTGCTGACTTCTCCAGTTATAGGCCAATAGCTATACTCTCTCCACATGCAAAGATTATGGAAAAATGTATTTATAGACAACTCATGCACCACCTAATCCAGAATCACCTTATGGCAGACACTCAGCATGGCTTCCATCCTCATCACAGCACTACTTTAGCCCTCCTAGCCTTTACCAACACCATAAACCATAATCTCAACAATAATTATATATCCTCAGCCCTCTTCTTGGATCTTTCCAAGGCATTCAATATGGTTGATCACCAACTTTTAATCCACACTCTGCAAACATTCTGTCTAGATACAAGAGCCCTTCAATGGTTTCAATCCTACATGAATGGTCGACAGCAGGCTGTCCTCTGGCAGAACAAACTCTCTAATCGTCTACCTAACACCCTTGGAGTACCACAAGGCTTTATACTAGGGCCCTTGCTGTACTCCATCTTTATTAACAACCTTTATACTGTCATCCTAAAAGTCAGCTGTATCCAATATGCTGATGACTCTACTCTGATTTGCTCGGCCACATCTCCAATAAAGTTATGGTCAGCTACCCAGACCACCTTTAATACAATAGAAAACTGGCTTTCTGAACGTCGTCTGATCCTAAATCCCAAAAAAACTAAAATGCTGTTATTTTCACCAACACGTAGGTCTACCGCTTTCACCTTTACCATAAATTCAAATGATGGCACAATAATCTCCCCTGACCCCTCTACAAAACTATTAGGTGTCATCATAGATAATGATCTAAAATTCGACCTACATGTTAACCAAACTATCAAAACCATCAATAAACAACTAGGGTCACTTTACAGAATACAAGCCTTCCTAACCCCTCCAGCTAAAATTGCCAAAGCTCGCTCTCACCTTCTTTTAACCCTTCTGTATGCATCCCCTCTACTCTCGAATTTAAACAAGACTGTCCTTAACAAACTCTCAATTTGCTACAACCACATTGCCAGGTTTTCCACTGGGCTGCCTTTTTTTACACATCATTCCATCAATCTAAATCAGCTTGGGTGGCTTGAACTACCCAGCCTAATCCAGTATAACCAACTGATTATGGCCTATAAAATCTTCTATAATCCGGACAATACTCCTGCACTTAAAAATATTATCACCCCCTGTAACAATCCTAGACCGCTTCAATCCTCTAACAAACTAGTAATTCAGACTAGCAAAATTAATAACACAGCCAGTGAGTCTCTCTTTGCAAATTCTGTAAGTAGACCGTGGAACTCTCTTCCAACTGAGATTACCTTACTTTCTACCTTAGGTCAATTTAAAACTAGACTCAAACAACATTTGGCACTTAACTGGCTATGTCAATGTATCAAGCCTGGCTAACTTTCTCTAGAATGTGTAAAAATCTGTTAACCAGCTTACTGTGTAATTTAATTTAATCCTGATTTACGCTCAGAATTAACTCTAACCTGTGGAACTTGTTTAACTTGCTTACTTATGTAATCACTGTAAATAGTCTGTTTGTAATATGTAATGCTGGTATTATGTAATGCTGTATCTGCTTACCCTTGGAGCTTTTCTCCACGGGCCTCCGCTGAAAATGGACATGCATCCAGTCGGACTTTCCCGGTCAACAAATGTAAAATAAATAAATAAAATAAAAAGTATTCAGCAATCTGAGGATCCAGTTTGTTTACAACGAAACAAAAAAAAAAATAAAGAAAGGAAGTTCACAACAAAAAACAAGGAAGAAAAAGAAACTGATTAATGACTGTAAACGAAAGAGAATATGTACTAAAAAGGACACTGCTTTATGTAAGACACAGGTTACTGGGAATGATAATGCTTTTCTATCTGAAAACCTTCAGTCTACAGAAAAAGAGATCATTTTTTTCAAAAGAGAAGGTAGAAAAAAAGAGGCAAGGGGCAGATGAAATGGAAGAAATCAAAACTGAATGTGGAGGGATTGAAGAACATTACTGTAAGAAAAAAGAAGAGAAAGACAGATGTTGACTACATGAGTCAAGCTGTGGATTTACAATACCAGCTGGATGAGAATTTAATAAACAATGAAAACAGTGGGATTAACAACACTAATGGTGATGAAGATCTGTCCTTTGTAAGAATTGATAGAGAAGATATTACTGTATCAGAAGCTGAAGATTCTTCACAGATGGCAAGCAAAGATATTCTTGTAATTGGAGATTCAATTATTAGAGGAGCTGATACTTAAATTTGTAGAGAAGATAATGAACATCAAATAGTGTTATGCTTGCCAGGAGCAAAAATAGAAAATGTGAGACAAGCCTTGGAATGCCTTCATGTAAGAAAGTATGGATCTGTTTTTATTCATGTTTGTATAAATGATGTCATCCATAAGGATTCTCTGACTGTTAGTAGGGAACTGACAGCCCTCTTTGATAGCATAGCTTGTACTGGTTTTAGGATGTATTTTTCACAAATCACCTGTAGAAAGGATAGTCAGGTTACTGTGAATGAATAGATTTTTGGGGTAAATACCTACATGGAAAAATGTTCTGTTTAAAAATGGAAATGTGTAGAGCATCCAAGCCTACTTTTGGGCACACACCTGTTTAGATAGGATGGTGGGCATTTGTCAAGATCAGAGAAGAGAATTTTTGCAGCAGATATTTTTCAATATTTGACAAACACTAGGAAGGATTTTTGACAGGTCAAATTTTTAACAGTTCACAGATAGCAACATTTAATGTATCCCTGATGGTTGTTAATGCTAGGAGCATTAATAAAGTTTTTTTATTGGAAAATTTGCTATGTTCCCACAAGATTGATGTTACTATTTGTGAAACATGGTTAAAGACCAATGAGTGGAAACCAGTTCTGTCATGGTATAAATGTTTTTACTGTAACAGCCATTCTAACAAAAAATCAGGTGGAGGTGTTATGATAGGGATTAAAGATACTTATGAGACCTGTGATTATTATTTACTCAAATATTTTTTAACCTTACTGAAACCTGGCTATCTAATAATAAACTCATTCTTAACCCAAAAAAGACTAAGCTTTTCCTTTTTCTTCCAAAATCATCTACCACCTGAAATCTTCATTTACAATATCCTCACTAAATAACATGCTTATTACCCCCCTGAAACACATACTAAGCTCCTTGGTGTGTTAACAGATGATCAGCTAAAATTTGATTTACACGTAGATCACTGCATTAAGAAAAGACACCAAAAGCATGGTTTATTGTATAGAAATAAATGGTTCCTCACCCCTGACTCTAGAATTACACTCGCCCATGCCTACCTCCTTACTAATCTCTTTTACGGCTCACAAATCCTAACCAATCTACAGTCTTCCTCCTGTCCAAATTGGAATCTCCCTACAATAAAGTAGCCAGATATGCCACTAACATGCCTTTTACATCTCATCATTGCCTAGCTCTGAGGGCACTTGGCTGGCTAGAATTTTCTAACTATTATTCTCTCAACTTCTAGTTATTCATTCTGTCATGAATAAACCTTCCACTTGCCCTAGTATCTCTGCTCTTATCTCCTTTTACACTCTCTCTCGATCTCTCAGAAGCTCTGATCAACACCTTCTAGAAATCTACAAATCTAAAAAATCAGTTGGTCAGTATCTTTTTAGCTCCTCTATTGCCTTATAATGGAACAAACTCCCATTACCCCTGAGAGTTATTGCTAATGTTTATGAATTTAAGAAAACAATTACACCTAAATATTTCCTGGTCTTGTCTCTGTAATCATCCAACCTGAACCCCTTCCTTAACTAGGTCTTCCTCTTTCTGCTACACTCCAGTCAGTTCTCTGTTCCTTCTTCTTCCTTATATGTTCCCCTGTCATTCTTTCTTCAAGTATTACTCTTACTTCTTTTTACATTGTCTTTTTCTTGTAAAATTCTTTTTTTTTACCTTGTCTTTTTATTGTAAACTTCTGTCATGTACTGTAACATTTTATCCTTACTGATGTTATATTGTAATATTCTTGTAAATACTTTTATGTATTTGTACTGTTACATCTTTTGCTTATGATTTAACTGGAGGTTTTCTTCCCGGGCCTCCAGTGAAAAAGGGCTATGCCCTGTTGGACCACCCTAGTAAACAAACGTCAAATAAATAAATACATGTTCAGTGATAACACCAATACTATAGACTGTGTAACTGGGACATTAAAGACAACCCTGGAACATATAACAATTGTGTGCAGATCACCATAGTCAACTGCAGATGACATAGAGAAATGTAAATATTTCTTGCATGAAACACAGGAGGAAAGAATAATATTAGCTGGGGACTTAAATTTACCAGAAACAGACTAGAATGATATTGATTCAACAATGTATATTCAGGAACAACAGTTGCTTCAGATTGTTGAAAAACCTACCGGGGGACGGAACATACTAGACATTGTTCCTAAAGAAATTACTGTTATGTCAAGTTTTACCACCACTGATGTGCAGTGACCATGGGTTATAAAGGTTAATTTGTTGCTCGAAAATTCTGCCAAACTGAAATCTAAACCAATGCACAGAAGGTTAATTGCAAATTACATGGAAGCAAAAGTCACTATGTAAAACTAACTGGAGGGAGGTGTTCAGTGAAAAAAACTGCAGATGGAATGTGAACAGTTTTGAAACAGAAATTGTTTGAGTGCAAAAAACATCAGGATCTAGGCATACAACATCGGGGGGATATACTTCCATAAGAATAAGATATCTGATTAAGGTGAGAGGCAAAAAATATAAGAAATGGAAGACAGGTTGAACTACAACTTTGAAAACTGAAACAAACAAACTGGCCAAACAGATTAAGCATAGTGTGAGACAAGATCAAGAAAAAATTGAAGAAAATGTATATAAAGATATTTAGTATAATAGGAAACCTTTTTATAGATACATAAGATGTAGAAGGAGTAAAGACACACAAACTGATAAACTGTGTGCAGATTCTAAAATTTATTCTCAGACACAACAGATTATAGATACATTTACAAAATCTTATGCAAAACAGTTTTACTCCACAAAAGGGGTGATAAATTGTCCTATTGATATCCAGGTAACCCCAGATACTGGAATCAAACTAGATTATATTGAAAAAGAACTGTACAAATTGGATCCGAACAAAGCACAGGGAAGAGACGGAATTAGTAACAATGACCTGTGAACATAGGTTCATAGGTTGGTACTAGGCTATCGGCCCTAGGGCCCTATACAAGCCTAGCCATAACAATTCCCTGGCTATTTCCTCCCACACTATTTACTTCCCTGGACCCCTGTCTAGCAGGGTGACTGACCATGGGGTGAATTTCCTTTCTCCCATCCAATCGTCAAGGTTCCTTTTGAAGAGGGCCAAAGAGGCGCTCTGCTTGACATGTATAAGCAGTCTATTCTAGAGTCTGGGGAGTCTCTGGGTCAGGATCCTATCCCTCCAGCATGTTTTATTTATTGTGATGACAAGGTTTAGATCCCGGGAGTGTGTGGCTCTGTGGGATTGGGATTTCTTTAAGTGTAGCATGTCCAACAGCTCTGGGTTGACATGGCATTGTATGTTAAGCAGAGATCGCCTCTGAGTAGACGATATGCGACAGAGTATAGCTGGAGTTTTTTAAGCTGGTCAGCATAGGGCATCTGCTTTAGGCCTGTGACTCTTTTAGTGAGGTATTTCTCTAGCCTTTCCAGTTGTTGCAGATGTCTTGAGAGGTACATATCAAACAGGGTGTTGTATTCTATAATGGGTCTAATGAGAGATGAGTACAGTGGGACAATGATCTCCTTTTTTTCTGGATGAAAAACCCCTAGTGATGAGGTGTGCCACATAGAAGGATTTCCTGACTGTTGTGGCGATGTGGTTATCGAAGGTGCGACCACTGTCCACCTGTGTCCCTAAGTCTCATCACACTTTCGATGTTTAGTGTACTGCCACCTATGTGGTAATTCACAGGTACATGTTTTTTCCCAAAGGGGATAACTATACATTTCTTGGCATTGAGCTTGAGTCCATGGCTCTGGCAGCAAGCATCTGTTTCTGTAAGGCCCTTTTGTAGAGTATCCACATCATTTGGGGATTTAATAATGGCTCCCAGTTTGCAGTCATCTGCAAACTTTGTTAGCCAGAGTCCCTTAGTGTTGGCCTGTACTTCAGAGAAGTAGATGCCAAACAAGAGCGGTCCCAGGACTGAACCCTGAGGTACTCCACTTGTCTGGAGCTGGATATGGAGTCAGCTACTTTTACAGTGTGGGTTCTGTCAGTAAGCCAGCTGGCAACCCATCGAGGGATGTAGGGACTAATGCCCAGCTTAGTAAGTCTATCTATGATTCCAGAGTGGGGAATGGTGTCAAAGGTCTTGGCGAGGTCCAGATAGGCAGTGTGGACCACCTTACCTTCGTCCATGGCTCTGGAGACTGATTCAAAGAAGTCAATCAGGTTCAGGAGACAAGATTGGCCCTTCACGAACCCAAACTGGGTGGGGGTCCAGTGTTTGAAGGTTGCCAATGTCTTTGTTTATAAGTTCCATGGCCTTGCAGATCAGGCTCATCAGACTGATGGGGTGGTAGTTCCTGGGATCCAAGGTGGATCCCCCCTTGTGGAGTGGGATAACTGTAGCTGTGTGCCACTCAGTGGGCATGAAGCCTGAGGTGAGGCTAACATTAAACATGACATTTAGGTGAGGTGCTAGTTCATTTTGTAGTTCATGTAGTACACAGCCCGGAATGTCATCTGGTCCCATGGATGCTGTATTCTTAGCTTTGAAGAGTGTTCTTTTTACCTGTGTGGCCATTACTACCGGAATTTGGCAATCTTCTGGTATTGAGATGGGCCATTTAGGGGGTGAGAGGGGGTTGAAGTTGGCACTGAATTGATCTGTCAGGAAATTGGCAATATCCTTGGGATCAGTATATTTAATGCCATTCTGTTGTAGCTCAGAGCAGATCTGAGCATTGCCATTTAGATTCTTGACATAGTTATAAAATGCTTTGTGGTTGTCTTTGGAATCTTTGGCAATTTTATTTTCGTAACTAGGTTTTGAGGATTTTATGAGGGATCTCAGCTTCTTACTGAGGCTGGTAAGGGAGTTTTTTGCATCCTGGGATTTTCCTCTTTTCTGCAACAGTTTCTTTTGTTGTAAAGTTTGTTTATGGCAAGGTACCACCAGATTGGCTTCCTTTTTTTGGAGGAGAGCATCTTGGTTCTATTTGGTATGGCATGATTCATGCATGAGTGGATGTGCTCGTACAGTGCCTTAGTGGAGGATTCAGCAGTCGAACTTTCAGTTCCCGTCTGCATGGGTGTCATGAAGTTTGTCACTTCTGACTGACTTGAGTAGCATGAAGTTGGCTTTGGAGAAGTTTTTTTATGGAGGTTTCCTTACTGGGGGTGGGGGTGGGATGTGGATGTTAAGGGTGATTAGCTTATAGTCAGACCTGACCAACGAGGGGGGTGACCACAGGTGTGGAGCATCAATTTCCCATGTTGGTAATGACCAGGTCTAGGATATTGGAGCCCCTGGTGGGACTACGAATTAGTTGATCCAGGGCATTGGAATTCAAAAATTCCAAGAACCGTTGGGCAAATTTGTTGGTACATGAGTAGTTTTCCCAGTTAATGGCAGGATAGTTGAAATCACCCAATATTAGGGTGTTTGGTTGTATCTTAATATTTTCCACTTCAACTTGAACTTACGGTACCATTATATCTATTATTCACTAGGTCATATAAATATGGGGAGAGTCCTCAAAATTGCAGACATGAGATTATTAAACCCGTCTTTAAGGGAAAGGGGAGTAGGACAAACCCAGAGTCATATAGACCCTTAAGTCTACTTTCATGTTGTGGAAAAATAATGGAGAAGGTAATATTGGATAAGTTATTGTCAGAACTGGATAGGTTGGGACTTGAAACCATATATCAGCATGCTTATGTTGAAAATAGATCTATTATCACCTGTAACATGATATTCTATAACAATATAATACCAGCTATGAATGACAGCCAGGTATCCTACAAGGTTCTGTCCTAGGTCTTTACTAGACCTAACCTTTTCATCTGAGGTGTTTTACAGTCTATATGCAGATGACCTGAAATTGGGTAAACTGATTACATGTGTTACAGATAAGGCACATCTGCAAAATAACTTGGACTAAATTGACCATTTGGGCACAGGAGAATAATATGCTGATAAATACATAAAAAACTAAGCATATGAGATTTAGGAGACATAAACTGAAAGGTGAATATTTAATACAACACAGAGTGATAGACACTGTAGACATATTTAAATACCTAGGTATATGGGTAGATTCAGCTATGAGTTTTTCTAATCATATCAACCAATTGGTTAATGATAGTTATAGAACTACAGGTTGTATAAAAAGATTTATAAAGTCTATGAAATCAAAAATGATGAAGTCATTGTTTGTTAGTTACATTAGACCTAAGCTTGTGTATTGAATAATAATATGGAAATCCTATAAGAAAATAAGCATGAGTAAACTACAAAAAGTACAGCGGAAATATACCAAGAGCATCCATAGATGTGAAAATTTAAGTTATTATGAAAGCCTAAAATATCTGAACTTTACAGTATCTCTAATAGATATCTAACATAAGATCTTATTTAGGTATATAGGGCATTTGGAGACAACGACCTCTGGAAATGTTTGGGATTATCAAACAGTACTAGAGAATCATCAGACAACCTATGTAGAAGATATGTATGTAGAAGGACAGAAAGCTGATTTGGAAGTGCTGTTCACCCAAAGAAATGTGCATTAACATGGGCCTCTGTTATTGATTTGGCAATATACATCCATGAAATTGGTGTGGAACATCCAGTGGCCTGCTTGCAAAAACAGTATTACTGCTTGGAGGCTGATCATATAAGCCTTGAGGAAGACAAGTGAGAAAGGGTCTGTCAATGAAGTTCAGGAAGTGACCCAGCCCCTTTCAAGAGTTGTCTATGGCCCACTTCTTTTGACTATGGTACACAATCAAACTGAGAACCTTTCTCTTGACTGTATTACTGGTTTGAAGTACAGTAGAGAGTCGGTTATCTGAAACGTCAGTTATCCGAACCAGCCTTCCAAAGTTTTCAGGTAGGAAAAATCATAAAGTCCAAATATGTAAACATTGTACATATTCTTTACCGTCCACTGGAATCGCTGAATGGTTGAAAAGTGTATTCCTGTATGCAGAAAAAAACAAGATTTTAGAAGTTTTTTTATCCTTTTCAATTATAAGTTTGATTATCCAAACTACCATAGGTTCCAGTTAGTTTGGATAATCTCTCTACTGTATTCAGAAGTGCTGAGGGGATCACAGGCCTTTTGGTATACTTAGTAGAAGGACGAGGAGGAGACACATGGCCTGGCATTTATCCAGTCTTGACTAGTACCTAGATGTTTTCTTTTTGTGGAAGTCTAGGACATCCTCAAAGATCACTTGCAAAGGATTTTTTATGTTAACCATTTGAAACGTTGGGCACCCTAGAATAAGTCCTGAAATATGGAAACTGAATGGCCAATACATATGCTAAGTCCAAGATGCTATTTCTCAGAGTATTCCCCTTTTCTTTGAGGTATGGCAATCCTGGAGTTGGTATACATAAGTTCGGAGGAGTGGGGGGGGGCATGTCGTCTACATGGGAGGTACTCCCCCCCTGCAAAAGGAAAAAGGTGATTTTTGAGATTTGCTCTTCTCTTCAGTTTTCAATCTTTTTCTTTCTTTTTTTGTGGCTTGTTGGCACTCAGTATTGCGAATGCCAACTTCTTTTTGCTATAATTAGGCTGTCAGCATTTAAGTACTTTCCATTTAGTTACTTCAGTGAAAAGTATAAAAAACTTTAATAAACTGGCATTTGTATTTACTCTGTACTGAGTAGCAGGTCCAGTTATTTCCTAATTCCATGTCATGTGGTGTAGCTTTCTGATAATGCAATAGTGGAGGCAGTCTGTAGTGTGTAGGTGTATTTTCTGTAATCTGCAGCAGATTTTAATATGCAAAATGACTCGGCAAGCAACACAGTCAGTTAGTGAATCAATAAATAAGTGCAGTTATGTTCAAGTAAAAGGAAGTAAAAGCAAAATTGAATGAAATAAGATTCCTAGTAAAGTGTACAGAGTTTGGAATACAGAACAATAACATAGAATATTTACTGTAATAAATAGCTATCTGCCATGGAATGCTTGTTTTGAAGGGAAAAACAATGCATCAACTCAATGATAATCCTACAGTAAAGTTGATTCGAGCATATTATACATTGTGTGGATTAGTGCTGGAATTAAATCTTCTGGAATAATCTCTGCAGCTGTCAAAACAGAGATGCTGAAGACACAGTAAAGATGATGAAATGACCTGAAGATGTGATGATGATGATTAAGATCTGATAAGGATGACAATGTGTTAAAATGACAATGGTGAAGATGAAGATGACGAAGATGATGAGTAAGATACAACGAAAATTATAAAGATGAGATGAAGAGATCAATGAAGATAAATCGATAATGTTGATGCAATGAAGGTGATGATGAGAATGTTGCAAATAACAATGTGTCATCATCTTCAGCATCACCGTTCTCTCCACCTTCATCACTTTCTCATAATTTTCCTTACTTTTTCTTTATCACTGGTCTTCATTTTATCACCTTCATTGCATCTTAATTGGGTAGTCATGATTATCACATCACTGTCATCATCGTCTGCATCTTTTTGACATCAACTTCACTGCTTCATTGTATATTCATCATGTTAATATGCATCGTCATCATTGTATCATCTTCATTATGTGTTCATCATCACTGTTATTCTCACTGTATCATCTTGTCTTTGCCATCTTTATTATTATTTGTATTTGATTGCTTCATCACTGCATCTTACACATCTTCATTGTTATTGTATCTTAATCAACATCATTATCCTTAATTCTTTATCCCCACAGATTATTTCAACAGTTTTCATTCCAGAATTAATTGATTCCAATGTATAACCTACACACATTCATATTACTGAAGGGATATAATTGATGTGATTGGTGTGATCATTTGAAAGATGAATTAATGGCACCAAAGCTATTAACGATGGCAAGTGTGTAACAAATTAATTAGGAAATAAAAAACAGAAAGATAAATTGTAATGAAAACATCCAATGGGGATATAAAATAGTATAAAGAAGTTACAGTGCTCATCGATTACAGATACAAGGGAGAAATTAGGGAAGGGTAAAAGTGAGAGCGTAGGAAAAAGAGGAAAATGTATGCAGCAATGCCAAAAGGAAATTAAACTGATGAAATATGAAACTCAGAGAGAACGGGGACAGAGAAAATATGTTCTCATTTGGAGGAGAGAGAGAGAGACGGTTAAGGAGAGTAAGTTGGAAAATACAGCAAGTACCACAAGAGAGCATAGGCTCAAAATGAAATGGAGGAAAGCAGAGGTTTTATCTCATAGTTATTCTAATTATTATTTTTTTGGTTGTCAAATTTATGCATTCTAGCTGCCAGCAAAAGAACAGAGAGCAAGATGGATATCAGTTGGATCAGACAGGAAGGAAAAACAAAAAAAGAGGCAATCTCCCAAGACGGTTTTAAGAAAAATTAATTCAAATATAAGATGAATGTAAATAAAATATTTTAGGCACTGGGGGATATAGTGATGTTAGAGGAAGCATGTCTGAAAAAAAAACAAGAACATTAGGAGTTAATAAAAAGAGAATTTGGTGGGGAATATTAAGCAGAAGATAGCAGAGTATGAAGAGAAGAATGGTCGCCCTTTTAAGAAGACGAGTACCTATAAATATAGACAAGAAGAAAATAAATAGCAAAGTAAGATTTGTGCTTCTGAAGGGATATTGGTGAAATAACATAATTACATTTGGGGAATATATACCCATCTATATACTTGTATATCTTATAAAATAAGAAAAAGAAGTGTTGAGGTGGATCTTAGGGGAAGGAATGGTGTTCCACCAATATATTTTTGTAGAAGCAGGAGATTGGAATATGGTCACAGTGCAAACAGACGTAAGTGGGGTTGTGAGAGGGAAGACAGTAATTGTGGAAGGGAGGATCTTAAGAGACTATTACAAGATAAATAGATTTTCAAATATAGGGGCAAGTTTAGAGATAAGAAAGGAATGTATCAACTAGGTTATATGTAGTGAAAAGAATGATTACACATCCCAGGGCTTTTTATCAGACCATGCACCAGTATTAATGAAATTAGAAGCCCCAACTCACTAAAGAGAAATAGACATTGGAGACTATGTGCAGGCTGGCTGAAAAACAAAATGAAAACTCCCACCCTCTCTTACAGTTTAATTCAATCCTTAGGTTGCTTTTCTTCCTACAAAATGGTTCCAGTATTGTGCAGGTATCAGATACCTGCTTGTACTTTAGAAAACTTTCATTTCCTTGCCTTGGAATGAAACAAAGGGAAAGCCCACCCACTTTTTTAAGCTTAACTTCTCACATACTCTCCAGAGGAATTTGTCTCTACCTGCATGAACTACCATAGACACAGAAAAATAAAGAAGTTATGTACTCATCATAATGTTCCATCTGAGTAGTTGTACTTCATTTGTCTTCAATCTCTGGCTCTCTGATCCACATCGGATCCGACATGGCCAAATTTTTCAGCTATGGATTCAAGCTTCAGACTCATCCCCTTACCCATAATGCCCCCTGTCTCCCTTCTCCCTTCAGATCAAGTTTGCTGCCTAAAAGGTATCATATACCTGACCCAATATCGCCTTATCATAACAGGAATCTCCATGACAGAGTCAAGGGCCATACACTTTATACAAGGCTAAACACAGCCTGCATCCATGATAAGGTCAGGGCGAAGGCGGGGGGAAGGTTGAAGACACATGAAGTACAACTACTCAGATGGAACGTTATGGTGAGTACATAACTTCTTTATCTGAAGTAGTTTACTTTATTTGATCTTCAACCTGTGAGACAGTGTCCCCAGCTACCATAAATTCCTGGGTGGCTCTCATGGAAGGATATTCCAGAGCACCGCAGAGCCAAAGGATGCTCTATTCAGAGACACAATATCCAACTTGTAATGAGAAATAAAGGTATGAGATGAGGACCAAGTAGCAGCTGTGCAGATATCATCCAGAGACACCCTAGACCAGAAGGCAGTTGATGTAGCCATAGATTGGGTGGAATGTGCCTTCACTTGTCCTGGCAAGGACCTACCTTTCACCTCGTAGACTCGAGCAATGCACAAGGAAATCCAGAGAGCAATTGTTACCTTGGAAACTGGCTTGCCTAAAAAAGATTTAGCATGAGACAAGAATAGCTGGTCAGATTTGCAAAAGGGTTTTGTTCTATGTAAATAAAATCTCAGTTGTCTATGAACATCAAACAGATGTAACTTATATTCCCCTTTGTTCTGGAAGTTGGGGAAGAAAACTGGTAAATTTATAGTCTGGTTAATATTGGCTTCTGAGGCCACCTTAGAAAGAAAGGATGGATTAGTATGCAACAACACTCTATCCTTGTGAAAGATCATGTAAGGCACCTTAATAGAAAGAGCTTGAAGTTCTGACACTCTTTTGGCTGAGGTAATGGCCACCAAGAAAGCAGTTTTCCATGTCAAAAACCGTAGATCTACCGATGCTGCAGGTTCGAAGGGTGCAGATACCAATGCCTGTAACACTAATGTAAGATCCCACGGAGGTGTAGGGTCCTTAACCAGAGGTCTAACTAGAAAGGTCCACTTAAGGAAGGTCTTACAAAGTTTGGAAGAAGCCAGGAAAGACATATTCACCCCACATGGAAATCAGAGATAGCTGCCAGTTGCACCTTAACTGTAGAAGAACTAGCACCCTGATGGAAGATGCTGGCCAAAAAAATCTAAAACCACTGAAAGAGGAGCTATGAAAGGATCCAAAGCCTGCTGAGTGGCCCTTATGGAAAAACGCCTCCATTTACTATGATACACCTTTCTGGTGGAGGATTTGTGAGCCGCCACCAAAATGGACTTTACAGGGGATCAAAATTCGGGAGTCCTGCTAATCATGGGAACCGGAGCAGCCAAGCCGCGAGCTTCAGACTGTCCAGATCTGGGTGAGGAATCCCTAAGGGATGAGAAAGAAGATCCAGAACTGGATCCAACGTCCATGGAGGAACAACTAGGTGAGACCACAGTGAGGGGAACCAAACCTGGCAAGGCCAGAATGGTGCCATGAGGATAACTGTGCTCCCCAGCCTTTGAGCTTTCTGAAAGAACTTGGACATAAGTGGAAGTGGAGGATAAGCATAGAGGAGACCGGGATGCCAAGCATGAACCAGTGCATCTCTGGGGGCTTCCCCCTCCAGGGGGGTTAAGAGCAAAAAAACTCACTGCATTTCACGCTGGAAGGAGATGCGAAGAGATCGCAGTAAGGCTGACCCCACTTTAGAAAGATCTGTTCTGAAGGATTCAGAGACCACTCTTAAGGCATCAGGATCGATATGCTGAGCCTGTCCACTAGAATGTTGCACCGCTCTGGAATGTGCATTGCTACAAGAAAGCGGCTGCTGGAGATCGCACATTACCACACTCTCATAGCTTCTCAACAGAGGGGATAAGATCTGGTTCCCCCTTGCTTGTTGATGTACCAGACTACTGACATACTGTCTGAATGGCAATCGCCCCTAGAGGAAGATGGGCATGAAGTGCCTGCAATGTCAGAAGAGCCTCCCTCATCTCTAGAATGTTGATATGCAACTCAGTCTCGGAGGGAGACCACGTGCCTTGGACCATCTTTCCCAAGCAGTACCCTCCCACCCCAGCTGGGAGGCATCTGTGGTTTTGGGAAAAACAGGGTGAAAGGAACGTCCCTTGAGGATATCTGGAGATTGAATCCACCACTGAAGGGAGTCCCTGCATGCTCTCGAGATTCTCACTGGAAAGGTGAGAGGAAGGTCTAACAGGGACCACTGGACCCGCAAGTGTCCATTAAAGAACTCTCATATGAAGGCAAGCCAACGACAGGAGATTGATTGTGCCCACCATGGAACCCAATGCCCTGAGAACTGCTGCAGCTGTGGGGACTTGAGCATGAAGAATTTGTAAGACATGCAATCTTAAACTGTGTATCCTATCTGGGGTGAGGAAAAACCCTCATTTGAAGAGTGTCCAAATGTGCCCCAATAAAGTCCAGGATCTGGACCAGCTCTAGAGGAGATTTGTTCAGATTGATGGCAATACCCAGATTGCTCACTAACTGGATGAAGTAGTCCCTGGCCTGACACAGTAGATGCTCTGAGGGGGCAGCAAATTGACAATCGTCCAGGTGTGGAAAGACCTGAATACCCTGGAGCCTCAGGTGAGCCGCTACAACTGCCATCACTTTGGTAAACACCCTGGGGGTTGTGGTGAGACCAAAAGGAAGGGCTCTGAACTGGTAGTGATTGGCTCGCAGCCAGAAGCGAAGAAACCTCCGGGAGCACCTGTCCATTTTGACGTGGTAGTACGTATCCTGGAGATCAATTGAGCACATCCAGTCTGTGGCCTGCAGAAAGGGCAAGATAGATTGAAACTGACCATCTGGAATTTTGTCTTGGTTACTGACAGGTTCAATGTGGACAGATCCAAGATAGATTTGAGGTCCCCTGTTTTCTTTGGCACTAAAAAAAACCTGGAGTAAACGCCTGATCCGGACTAGTCTGGGAAGACCAGTTGGATGACTTGTTTCTTCAGCAGCTTTCCTATTCTAGCAATGCCTCCTCCTGTTGCACAGGTGGGACGTCTGGGAGGAGTTTTTTTGGATGGGGATGTTCCTTTTATGGAACAAAATATCCTCTGGATATGATTCACAACACCAAGCGATCTTTCGTAATGGACTCCCATGCCTCCAGAGATGAGGAGTCGGGCAACCCCTCAGTGCTGCTGCCCAGGTCCCTCCAAAAAGGGTTCTTGGGACCCAAAATTCCTAGGACTCCCTCTGCCTCTCGGGCGACATCTGTTCTGACCCCCTCTGCCTCTGGGGGAATGGAGAATCTTTAGCATCCCGGGAGAACGGCTGAGACTTCCAGAACCACATCTTCTTTCTTCCTTGCTGATTTCTGGAAAAGGATCTTTGAAGAGAGGAGAAGCAGATCCCGATGGCAGAAAGTGTCTTCCCATCCTTCTCGCTCTGGACCAGAGTTTCTTTCACCGACTTACAGAAGAGGGAAGAACCATCATAGGGGGCGTTGGTGAAAGACACCTTGAAGGGCTCCAAAAACTGACACAACTGGAGCCAGGTGTGATGCCTGACAGCAACGCCTGTTCTGGCCACCTTTGCAGTCCCCTCAGTAGCATGAGAGAGCAGTTGCATGGACGTGTTGGCAACTGCTTTTAGAGTGGCCATTCTGGCGGAGAAGGTCTTTTTGTCCTCCGCTGACATGGACTCTGGGGTAGACTCAGTGATTTCCTTCACTAGATCTCTCTAGAATCTAATGACGCATGCCATATAGTTCAGTGCCCTCACCGAGAGGGTTGCTGAAGCATATACTCGTTTCCCAAAATGGTACATTGCTCTTGATTCTCGATCAGGGGGATGAACCGTGGAGCTCTCCTGAGTGAGCTCCTTCTTGGTGGCAGCCACCACCAACATCACATCTACCGGGGACCTTTTGCTCCAATGCATCCTGTCTGATGGGGGACTTAATACTTTTTCAGGGTGCTTAGGGATGGCCTCTTCAGTGTTTGGCTCCTTCCATGCCCTAGATGTTATCAAATCCATGAGTGGATCAGCAGGAGGGGACACCCAAGGTGTAGATGGGCCTGAGCTGAATGCCTCCAGGAACACGGACTTGTCTGAGGTCGGTTTGGGGGCTGACCACCTCCCCCTCTGGCAAATGAGCTCCATGATGTCTCCAAAGGAGACATCTTTGGGGGGGGGGTGACCTTGGGGAAGCTACCCATTCATCCAAGTCTGTGTCTTCTGTGAGGGATTCTGGTGGAGAGTCCAAGTGCTTCCTCTTACACTTAGGTTTGCGGGGTACCTCCTCAGGGGGACTCTCCAAGGAGGACTCACAAACCTCTTGATGTTCCACTGGAACTTCCTGGGGCATAGCGAACACGGGCTGTCCCTGAGACAGCAGCAAGATGGTCGGAACTGCACTCAGGGCCAAGGAGGTCTGGGCGGAGTCCGAGGATGAAATGGTCAGAGGTCTTGACACCGAGAGAACCCTCTCCACCACATCAAATGTGGAGGGGGCGTAAACCTCTTGGGATGTACTGGCAGGGCCCATCCCTCTCTGACCTGACAGGGGAGTCAGGGTCGAGCCTCCAGGAGCCGAGATGCTGAGTGGGATGCTCCGCTCCGAAGTGCTCAGAGCAGACAGTGCCCCCTCGGCTCTAACTCCGAGGCTACGTCTCTGAGAGCCCGTATCCGATCCTGTCAGATCCGACAAGCTGAAGGCAATGGCTGGCACGGCACCGACCCCTCACCCCAGAGAGTCCTCGGATCCAAGAACTCTGAAACCACCAGTTGGATCAGAGAAGGAGTTATTGGTTGGAACAAAGGTTGCAAAGAGTCCCCTCCAAAGGGAGAGAGCACTGGCTAGACTCTCACCTGGATCTGGGTGTAGGTAAATCTTCGCATCATCTTGTCCATCTCTACTTTGCTGAGACTTCGGGTTGATTGGGAGAACACCACCGAAACTGGTTGGGAAAGCCGGTGAGGAAAAGTCCTTACTGGGGACCAGCTACAAGTCTCTTCGTGTTTTGGGAAGAACCTGGGGGAGCATAAACGTGGAGATCCATGCCTAGTCACAAGCCTAACTTTTGGTAAAGGACCCATCTCCGAGTGGTCGGGGCCACTTGAGGGAATGGTCTTTCTTGGCCATGTCCCCTTACCCAGACCTCTTGGCAGAAGTTTGAGTCCTAGAAGCTGGGGAAGAGAAAGAAGCAGCAGCTGCTGCTATCCCTGCTAGAGAAGAAGGGACAGTAGTCCCTGAAGAGTGGAGCAATCCCTTCAGTATTAGTTTGTCCCACCTGTCCTTAAGTGCCCTGGAGTTGAAACCAGTGCAAATAAGACAGGGGGACTTGAGGTGATCTGCACCGAGGCAAACCATGCACAGAGCATGGCCATCCACCGGAAATAGCTTATGGTCACACACTGTGCATTTCCTAAACCCTACCTTAGGGGCTTCAGCCATACTCAACACAGGACCAAAAGGCACACACACATGTGCGCTCTCTTCAGATAAAAAAGGAGAGGAGAAGAACGTTTTTTTTTTTTTTTTTATATCCGACACAAAAGCGACTAAAAGTAAAGGATGTAAGGAAGGAAATAGAAGAAGTCAGAGAGAAAGAAAACAGAGTTTAATTCACTTACGTGACCCACTAGCTGGAGCTCAGAAACCACGCTTGTAACCACCATGGCGGCAAACAAGATCTGAAGGGAGAAGGGAGCATTATGGGTAAGGGGAGGAGTCTGGAGCTCAGATCCATAGCTGGGAAATGCGGCCATGTCTGATCCGATGTGGATCTGAGACCCACAGGTTGAAAATCAAATTAAGTAAACTACTTCAGATCTGCAGTTTACCCTGTCAGGTACTGCTGTCAATTTTAGGAAGTTAGTCCTGCTGATGTCAGGAGCTCAGCAGCTGCAATAAAAAAGACAAGAGGTATGAAAACTGTTTTCCATTGTCCTCTGTTGCAAAGAGGAGGAGAACTTTCACTGATTCATAGCTGCTTCCAATGTAGCCATGCCTTTCACAGCAAAACAAAGCAATTACGTCAGTCAGGGGTTTAAAGGCAGTTGTGACCTCTTCTGACAAATTTGCATAAACAGCATCACAGTACTGAAATGCTAAGCTTTAAATGTTGGTCATTTATACTACTTTATATATTAAGATGACTTAAAAGTAGTATCAAAGATTTCTGTGACATTTAGAGAAAAATCAGAAAATCTTTTTTTTCTTGTAAAGTATCAGTATATTTACCATTTTCTAATTTCCTTCTATCTCAGTTTTCAGCTTCTTTGATTTCCCCCATTTGCTACCATTATAAGTGTCTTATCTGCACTCAGTTTCATCCCATGTGCTTTCAATTTTACCTTCCATTCTCCTGTCATTTGCTGAAATTCTTGTTCAGAGTCTGTCTGTAATGACAGTGTCTGCAAGTAGCACCTTTGTGAATCTGTACGATCCAACCAATTTGCTAATGCTGTCCATCTCCAGAAAAACCCTAATGCACACTCACTTCTAATCTCATTGGGAACTGTCCTGTGAGTCCAAATGTTGTTCAGTCTTGTCAGATCAGTTCCTTGTATGCAGCCTGCACTAACTCTACCACTGTATCTTCCACTTCAAACCATAGCAGCACTGTCCAAATCATCTGTCTTAGGACTTGAATGAAAATGAAGCAAAGTAGTCATATGCCTTCTCAAAGTCAATGAATGTCCATTTGGACTTTTGTCTCAGCTCTAGCTTCTTCTTTGCTCTCTCACTGCAAACATCTGGTCAGTTGTACTGCATCCTGGTCCGAGTTTGAACTGCTCATCTCCCATCTTAGTTTTTACTACTCTACATATTCATTTATCAGCCACCTCTCCAGAGCTTTTCATGCAGCATGATAACAGTTTGATACCTCTATTCTGCCAACAGTTTTGACTGTTCCCTTTGTGACATCAGAATGCTTATTCTCCAGTGATCTGGGGTACACCTTTCCTCTTCTTTCACTTTAGGCTGTCTCCGGGGCAGTACAGCTAAGGTAGGGTTTTCTTCATCTAGAAGCTACAAGATGTACTCCTTCCATCTGTTTCTGATGCGCTGTGGACTGGTAAGCAGGTTGTTGCTAGCATCCATTATGAAGGGTGTCTGATATTTACCTTTTTTTATCTTTTTGCCTTTGCTTTGCAATCTTGTAGAGTTTTTTGTGCCATCTGCTAAGTCACTTTCCAGAAAATGGCAAAGAGCCTCTGATGCCTTGTTCTTTGCTATTGCAACTGCTCTCTTAACCTCTTTATTAGCCATCCTGTATTCCTTCTAAGCCTGGTACGTCTTTTCTATCTACCACTTTTTCCTGCACTACTTCTTACGATGACTTCCTATATTTCTGCATTCCACCACAAGCTTTCCTTATTTCCGTACTTCCTTGAACACTTTGTGCTTCCTCTTCAGTCAGCTTCCAGGTCTTCAGCCTACTCTCTGTGGTATGTTCTCAGCAGGAGATAATGGCTGAATCACATGTTGCCATGTATTCATGTGTGATGCCCATTTTGAGCAGTTGATATACTGCATAATGTAGGTTGCACCATTTTTTCATGGCATGGGAAACAGCAGGTTTCTGTACTGGTGTATAATACAGAGATAATGGTCTGTACAAGCCTTAGTGCATAACAGAAATAGCAGATTTTCTTGTGCTAATCAGTACTACAGTGAATATATGCAATCTCTTTCATTATTCCTACCATCAGTAGTTTTCTCATCTTCATGATGAAGTGGGTTGCACTGATGTTTGTTTTTTTAATACTTGTTGCACTGACACAGCCTCCCCAGTCTCATTACAGGCACACTTAGTGTAGAAGAGATGACAGTTGTAGTAAAGCAAGGTTTTCCTTGTTGATGTATTCACCCCAGTTGTTTTAAGGTATTGCCTTCTTTGAAGCATGCATATAATTAATGTACCATTGATAGAAGGTAAGCAGATTATGCTGTTCCAGGAATGCATAGCAATGACACTTCCAGCTAGAGGAAGCAGTGGCATACTTCAATTCTAAGTTCCTAGAAATCTTGAACTACCATGCCCCCTCTTGCAATCTTAGAAACAGAACAAAAACAGCTCCATGGCTCACTAAGGAAACTAAGCAAAGAATTCTATTAAGAAACAAAATTTGGGCCAAATGGCAAACTTCTAAAGACCCATCTGATCGTTTAAAATTTAAACAACTTCGTAATTCTACTAAAGCATCAATATTATTAGATAAACGAAACTTCTACTTTCAACTTCAACAGACCAATCAACACAGTCCATAAAAATTCTGGTCAGGTATCAATAGACTCCTACATCCAGGCAACTCTAAGACACCAACCCCATCAGGTATTTTCCAAGAGACTCCCAAACAAATTGCTGATACATTTAATATATTCTTTACTGAAGCCATTCAGTCACTTGCTAACTCTCTACCTCCTGTATCCTCTAATCTACCCACCTCCTTAACTAACTCTCCACCTACTTTCCAACTACAACCTGTCCCTACATCCCTCATCTGCAACCTTCTTCAAAAACTCAAACCTTCTACCCCCTCTGCTGACCTCTTACCTGCTAAATAGCAGCTAAAGTTGTAGCTTATCTCATCTCTATCCTAATAAATAGAACCATAACAGAAGGTACAATCCCATCCATATGGAAAGTCTCCCATATAACCCCCCTACACAAAGGTGGCAACTCAACTGAACTTTCTACCTTTTGTCCAATTGCCCTACTCTCTCTCCCTTAGCTAAAATCATGGAAAAATGCATTCAACGTCAACTGTTAGACCACCTTCTACAAAATAGACTATTAGCTAGCTCTTAGCATGGCTTTAGACCCTTCCACAGCACCACTACTGCTCTCCTATCTTTTTCAGACCACATTAACAAAAACCGTAACAATAACATCCTCTCCTCTGCAACCTTTATTGATCTCTCAAAAGCATTTGACATGGTTAACCACGACCTATTGTTGAATATTCTTAAGTCCCTCTCACTTGACACTCAAGCACATCAATGGTTCAAGTCCTACTTAGATAACTGGCAACAAGCAGTGCTTTGGGATAACAGTCTATCCACCCATCTTCCTGTCACCCTTGGTGTACCCCAAGGTTCTATTCTAGGCCCTCTTCTATTCTCCATCTTTATAAATGATCTAACTATACGTATCCCCCAAGCTACATGCATACAATACGCAGATGACTACACATTAATATGCTCAGCTACAGATCCATCTGAACTGCAGTCCCTCACCCAAAATGTCTTTGAACTAGTAGAAAAATGTTTTTTGCAACGTTGTCTTCTCATTAACCCCAAAAAGACTAAACTATTGATCTTTACTCCTACACAAAAGTCCACCCCAATCGACCTCATTATTAAATCTAATAATGGCAGAATCATATCTCAAGACACTATCACCAAACTCTTAGGAGTAACTATTGACCACAACCTGAACTATGATACTCATATCAATACTACAATAAAATCAGTTAACCGAAAACTAGAATTAAATTCTTCCTTACTCCCATAGCTAGAAATACTATTGCCCATACCTACCTTATCTCCACCCTCTTCTATGCCTCTCCCATATAAACAAATCTATCTAAAAGCAACCTCAACAAACTGGCAATCTCCTACAATAACATTGCCAGATTTGCTTCCAGCTCCCCTTTTAGAACCCACCACTGCCAAAATCTGAAGCAACTGGATTGGCTGAAACTGCCTAATCAAATTATATTCCACCAACTGATTATTGCCCATAAAACCTTTCATCATCCATTTAATACACCTATTCTCACAAGTCTAATCAGCCCATATAAAAATCTCACAAACCTACGCTCAGCAAATAAACTACTGGTATCTAGACAAAAGCCCAACAATAAAGCAGGAGATTCCCTTTTCTCTAACACTGCGGGAAAAAGATGGAACCTTCTACCTGTTGAACTCACATCTCTTTCTTCAACTGCACTATTCAAAAAGAAACTCAAATTATACCTTACAACCCACTGGCTATGTTCTTGTACTAACCCTAAGATCTCTCTTCCTGTCATCCTAGATTATAGCACCAATTTAATACTCACTTTATAGCCACTTTAAGACCACTACCTTCTTAGTTAGACTTTTTATACCCCTTGAAAGACTGTATTGTTATTTTTCTGCCTTATAGCTAAGTCACTGCCCTCAGCTAATTCTCCAGTCTTGTATATATCTATTCTATTTTCCCGTGCCTTATTTATAATTTTCTCTTGTGAATCTCATACATCCTTCTGAATATATATAGAAGATATAGGCTAACATAACCATGTACTAGTTAGTGGTTCTGCTGTAGTGGTTGTTACATTCCAAAATTTGTAGGTTTGTATGTTTTCATACTGTCTTAGGACAACAAAAGTGACACAAATGTAATTATTCCCCCCTTTTCTTTTTTGAAGCCATGCAACATTCACTTATATAATATTTCATGTTTTATTTTTGCTCTCTGGCTATGTCTTGTACATGCGATTGTTGTCAAATGTCTTTATGGCAGTATTTTTTCCTTTGTTTTGCTAAGTGCACTGAAGACATTGGGAAACAGCGGACAGACTTCGGAGTGCCTTCCTTAACAGTAGTAGCTGTCAGCACTGCATGATACAGTAAGGATCATTTAATGCAGTGAGAGTTTTTTTTCACACGTAAGTTCCTTTAGAAAAGAATCCCTTTACAAAAGCCTGCTATTTAATTACTTTATTTTTCCTTGAAGAACCACAGCAGGGCTAGCCATCTAGCTGTGTAAACTTTGGCTCGAGATGATTGCCATTGTTGAAGTGACACCCTGACCCCATGTGCAAAATGAGAAAAGGGGTGATGGATGGATGGATGGATGTTTTTTCCTTGAAGTAACTCTTGACAGACACACAAATGAGACTTACTCAAGAAAACATAGAAGCAGCATCTGTTACATGACAATGCTTCACACTTCTGCCATTCTATCTGAATTTCATGACAAACCATCACTTCATTATGTCTAGCATGGCTCATGTAAAGAGGACTTGGAAATGCATTCTGGGAAGAAGGAATGAAAGCAAGAAAACAAGATCATGCTATTATATTAGGCCCTATCGGCACCATTTTGTGGGAAGCATATTAAAATTGTAAAATAAACACAGAGTGATTTTGAGGCACTAAAATAGCTGAGAAAACAAAGATCCAATGAAAAAAAACAATTTTTTTGAATTCTAAGGTAGATATTTCTTTAGTGAAATGGATGAATGAGAACATGGGGAAAGTTTGGGAGGGGCACAGTAAGATGGTTGCAGAAAGAGATGCAATTAAGGAAAAAATAAAGGTGGGAAATAGAGAAGAACAGGTTTCTAGTTTAGAAGATTTAGGTTAGGGAGGATAAAAGAACTACAAGACAAAAGAGGTACTGTAAGTGAAACAGAGCTAAGGGACTTAAAAGAATTGGACAATAAATTGAATCAGTACTTACAGGAGGTAACAGACAGAAAGTAGGCAGTTATTCATGATGGTTTACTATCATATAGTCGACACCCACTACAAAGAACCACCTGAAATGTTGATGAAAAGCCTGAACACGTAATGTCGACAAGGTCAGTATGTCGCAAGCACACCTCCGTTTGCAAATTCAACCTTTCTTGACATTACTATAATGCAGTCCTACACTGCACAAGATGTAACGTGATGCTTTTGCAGGGGGGCAAGCCCCCCTGTGCTCCCCACATCCCCTATAAACTGTATACTCCAACTCCAAGATCACACTACTGTGGGGAAATGGACAAATTTCCTGATCTGCACAGTATAGCAATCTCGTCAGAAGGCTAATCACATATGTGCAAATGCACAGTGCATTCGGTAACCCACAACTTGCAGGAATTAAGGTTCGACAACACGGGTTCAGCCAACCAAATTTTGGCATTCCGTGGTTGTCAGACCTTCATTCAGAATTATGATAGTAAACCATTCAACACCGGTATTTTGAAACTAGACCAAAACTTCAGAAAATATTAGTAAGTTAAGAAAAAAGAGTACAGAGTAAGGTGAGAGACATAAAAACAGGAAGACACTGACCCAAAGTAAAGGCTGTTGGTTAAACATCTCTGATTACAGATTCAAAAGCCTAGAGGTGTATTTCAGACTACCAGTCATTGCTTTTATTTGTTTGCTTAGCACATGACCTAAGAGTTCCCATTTGTATAGCTGAAAGACTGAACTATTTACCCCTTGCTACTGTATTTAATTTTCATTATGGTGAATTCAGCATAATCATTTCTGTTTAGATAATTAAACAACTTGTTTTTGCTTAGCTGAAGACTGCCTGCTGTATAAAATACAGACACAGACAGACACACACAGAAGCAGATGAAGAGGCAATTCAAACACACAAGGACAATGAAAGGGCAATTAGCATCAAGTGCAGGAGACTCTCAAATCAACTGATACAGTAATTATCTGTTTTAACTGGCATTTGATATCAACAGTGACTTTCTGCTAAGAAGAATCCCAGGTAATACAAAACAATTTCCTGGTCATATCCATTGCCTTTCCACCCATGGATCTTTCTACTTCATTTCAGTAACCTGATTGTCCTTTAGTTGTATGACTTCCAGAACAGCACACAGTACACAAGATGTGGTCTGATAACGGCAAACATTAAGTCTTTTGCTTCTGAATCTATCCCTCTGAAGAAATAATCTACTATTCTGCTTGCTGCTGAGATTAACCTTCTCGTTCTTTCCCTGTACCAGTGCACGTGATCACTCCCACCCCGATCTTCTTCCTGCTCTACTGCCATTAGTTCCATTCTTCCCAGCTGATAACTTCACTGTGGTGGTTGTGGCCAAAGGGCAAAACTTTACACTTGCTAGCACTGAACCTCAACTGACAACAATGTGCCAACTTAAGGCTTTCCAAATACTTTCCTAGAACCCCATCTTCCACTACTACAGCTATCTTTCTGTCCAAGCAGAAGTGGCTGATCCTGTTCTCTTTTCACTCAGATATGTCTAAGATAACCACACAGTACTGATCCCAGCACCGGCCTCCTTTAGTCACATTTTTCTCAACATAATGCTCTGTGTTCTGTCGTTCAACCCTGCAGCAATCCAATTTTTACGTTGTGGCTTTATCCAAACCCCTACTATTTTTGTATCAGCCTCCTGTTTGGGACCAATTCAGAGACCTTGCTGAAGTCCAGGTAACATGTAGACTGCTACTCTCCTGTCATACCTTGTGTATTACAGTCATAAAACTGGATTGGGTTTGACTGACAGATTTTTCTGGCCATGAATCTATGTTAGCTGTTGTCCTAGAGATTGCTGTCCTCTAAAATTTCTATCAGCTTTCCCATCAGGGTTCTTTCCACGAGCTTCCCATGAACTGTTACTAGGCTTAAAGGACTGCAGTCCACTGAAATGTTCCTGCTCCCCTGAATCTTGTATGAAAACACCACTTCTGTGGCACAAATCTACTGAAGATCTTCATCAAGGAGTTTGTCAATAAAATGGTCAAATCAGATTTCTGAGGACTCTGAAAGGCATCCTATCTTTCTTGTTCTTCATCCTTGCCAAGGGCTACCACTATTCTCTCCGTCTATTCTTCTATACGTGTTTGTCCATTGTTCTGTCCATTCTGCTCTGCTTCTCTCAGCATGACATTCTTTGCTGTCTCCTGTGAAAAATGAAGCAAAGTATTCATTCAGTGTCTGCATTTTTTTTCCTACTCTTCTGCATCTAATTGCATATTAAACTAGGAAAGAGATCACAACTGTGTCTCTTGTGAGTCACACAGAAATTAGAACAGGTCAATTAAGGAGCCATACAGAAGGTAGAACAGGTCAATTAAGGTTGATTATCTGTGAATTGAGGGTAGAGCTATGAGCTAAATATTCTATTTAAGGGGTAAAATAAAACATTTTAAAGCTTTACTGGAAAGTGTAAGTAGGCACAGAATTATCATGTTTTGAAATCACTCGCCTTCAACTATTTAAATTTATTGGCCATCCCACTGCATTCCATAGAACCAGAATACAAAGTGCCCACCCCCTTTCAATATATCTTGCTCTTTTAAAATTAGTGTCTCGCCACTTAGAAAGATAAAGCTTAAGTTATCCCTCTTTCATATTTAACTGCTTAGTGCACACTGCAGTGCTTAGGATATTAACCCAATTTTTTCCATCTTACCTTTAATATGTGCAACATTTACTGCAAGACCACCAATTACTGGAGAGCCCACATTCATCCTTTCAGTAGTTATCTGGGGAATAGTGCTTGTGGTTTCTCCTGTTGAGAGAAGCAGCACAGAGACATTATATTCTTCAGGCTGCTGATCACTGGAAAGCCTAATAAATGCTTCATAGGTGACAGCTTGGAATTTGTGCTTTTATTCTGCTCCTGGTGAGAGAAGGGGCAGAGTGCATTGATTCCTGACTGTTTCTGGTTTGGCAGTGTGTGCCTGTGCTTGACATTCCTGGAAAAGGCTACAATAAGCCTACAGACCCTTGCACCATCTGGGACAAGACTGTGGATCACCAAATAAGCTGTGGCCTGCTTCTCATCTTGGGATTGGTGCTAATGTTTTGCTTCTGGTGAGAGAAGAAGCAAAGGAGAACTGTATCCCAGCAGTGTCAGAATGTGCTTAGACCATCACTAGTAGTAGCCAGGCAGTAGCCATTAATGCGACTCCCATCTTTTCATCATTCTTGACAAGCTAATTCTTTGTTTTCAATAAGTACTGCTTGATTTGTTTCTAGTTTCAGAATATCTGCCTAAATATTTCATCCTTAAATTTTCAAGGTCTACTTATTAGTTTCCCCTCAAGTGTTTGGCAGTGTCCCATATAGACACAGACACCTTGAGTGACATTCTTCCTGTAAAAGCATGATTGAAATTTCAGCAATACCTAGTTACACACAGGACAACTACTTTGCAGTGACATGCACTGTCCCCAGAGTTGCAAACTGGATACTCCTGACATTGCTTTATATTCTCACTCCAGCTGTCTAATCAATAAAAAGGGTCTATTGCATTGTATATCTACTTTATCACTATCTCTGTTACCAGCTTGGTGGATATGGACATTTTTGAGGCAATGCAGAAGTTGCCTCATGTTTACTGACAACCAGTTAATTCTCAAACAAACTAATATGGATGTGAGAGATGTATTTATACAATGTCACTGGAAGCAAAGCTCTCACATAAAAGTACTCCTGATGTCAATAATGATGTCAGTAGTACACACGCTGTATCCAACACACACAATTCAAAGCAGACATATAGATCCACGTATGCTGAGACTATTAAATGTAACCTTTCTAAACCCCAAATACCTCCTAGATGAAGTACCCATAACAAATACCCCCAGCAGCCCTGAATGCACTTTCAAAACAACACCTACATCAGCACATACAGCCACATCACATGGAGCCTCTACTTCTAAGCCTATAAGGCAAGCCACCACATAATTCAACATTCTGGTCATTGAAAATTCCATCGTGAGACACACTGATGTCCCTCTCACCAGGCAGAGGAAGGAAAAAGTCGCAGTCAGTTGCTTATCAAGGGCTATGATCTGCCACATTACAAACGCACGTCATTGGACCACAAGTACCAGTCATATTCCATGTGGGTGTAATTGACCTGAAACGTACCTCCATAGACTATATGAAGAGAGACATCATGGAATGTGTGTCTCAGACTGGTATGAGCCTAGTATTGCTCAGCATTTTACCTTCTCCAAGGACGATGCCACAATACGAACAAAAAATGAATGACTTTAATAACTGGCTTAGTTTATGGTGTCATTCTAAGGGGGTGCTATATTTTTCAGCATGGAAGGAGAAGGACAACAGACCATGATGCTTTGGCAAGGATGGTCTGCACCTCTCCGCTCTAGGCTTTCGAATATTAGCTAAAACACAGTCTTTCCCCATAGTGCCTTTTTTAGGCAATGCCAAACAACTGAAAGTACTTTCAACATAGCAAATCAAAACCAAGAAAATCTAAATGTATTACTACTGAATGTTAAGAGTCTAAACACAAAACTCCACTCCCGAGAAGCTCTCTTTACCTTAGAGAATGCTGATGCCTGTGCGGTCACTGAGACATGGTTTAAATCCATGGAGAGCAGAATGACAGTGCAAGGTTATAATGCCTTCCACACATTTAGACCAGCTACTGCACAGACAGGGACTAAAGGTGGAGGTGTCTTGATTTACATCAAAAATAAAGACACCTCAATGTTGGTCAAACAATACAATGCACTTGAGCTATTCCATGTTCAAATCACCATGGGCGATATCCAATACCACTTCATTGCAAGTTATAGGTCTCACACTATGACCCAGGAAACTCATACCATGTATTTAAACTTATTGGAAACACTCACCATCCATCCCAATACCATACTCATGGTGAATTTAATTACCCCACTACTAACTGGAAATCTTATATGACACCAAATGTACAGGCACAGAGATTCCTGGAATTTGTGAACAAAAACTCCCTGGACCGGATTGCCAATACACCAATCAGGGGTGCAACCATACTGGATCTGGTCCTCACTAATATGGGAGAGTGCTGCACACCCCCTAGTGTAATGTCTTTCCTGGTAAGGTCAGACCACAAAATGGTCTCATTTGAAGTAAACATAAAACCTGGACACCCAGCTAACCCTAGAATATTCAGGAACTACTCTAAGGCTAACTTCCTGCTATTAAGTGATAATTTGGCAAAATTGCAACCCCCCCATAAACACTCAGAACACTGCTGCCTATGCAAAACTATTCACAGAAACCCTTTACAAGCATGTTAATAGTTGCGTAGAGGCAGCTGTACCCATCAGGGAGAAGTACAGAACTAACTCAAAAAACAAGCCACCCTGGTGGAATCACAAAATCATTAGGCTGTATAACAGAAGAAAGAAAATCATGGCAAAATTAGGAGGTGCAGCACCCAGCAGGATAAAAGCACTCTCATCAAACTAAAACAACTCAGAGGACAAATAAAGTCTACCAAAGCCAAATGTGGGGTAAATTTGGCTGCCAAGGACAACCACAAGTCATTCTTAAGCTATGCCCACAACCTCTAAGGCAATGCACAATTGTGTAAAGAGCACATTGTAAATAGAGCCACCTGTACTGAGGCAGAAGATGTAGCAAACCTACTGGCTGACAAATTCAGCTCCAACTTTACTCCTCTCTCCCCCTCAACTTTCCCTCAGGAAATACCATCAAATATAATTCCCTCTGCTATCACTAGGGAACAAGTCCTTAATGCTCTCTCTAAGGCCAAGAACACTGCATCAGTGGGCCTGGACAACATCCCAGAATGCCTTCTAAAGAGCATGAAACATGACCTATCAGGCCCTCTGGAATTGCTATTTAACTGCAGCCTCCAAACAGGCTTTGTGTCTCATGAATGGAGAACAGCAATAGTCATACCTCTGCACAAAGTTAGTCCACATACAGACCCTGGAAACTACAAGACCGTAAGTGTCACTAGTCTTACATGCAAAGCCATGGAAAGAATTATCATAGGAATAATCAACAATGATATAGTAAACATCCAGACATTGAACCCACCCCAGTTTCATCAAGGGCAGGTCATGTCTACTCAACCTGGTGGACGTCTTTGAGAAGGCCACCAAAGAAATGGATGAGGGCAAAATGGTTCAGACTGCCTACCTTGACCTGGGCAAGGCATTTGACACAATACCCCACTCGGGCATTGTTGAGAAATTCAAAAGGTTATGTACAGACCCATATGTCACCCGATGGATAGCCAACTGGTTCACAGATGGGACCCAGGAAGTTAGCATTGGGGAGTCCACCTCTACAAAGAGGCCAGTCACAAGTGGAGTTCCCTCGGGGATTGGTCCTTGGGCTGCTCCTTTTTGGCATTTACTTCTCTGAAGTCAAGGCCAATGTGAATGGTTTTTGGGTGACTAAATTTGCAGATGATTGCAAATTAGGAGCTGTCATTCAATCCCACACTGACACAAATGTTCTCCAGAAAGGGCTGACACAGACAAACAACTGGTGTCAGAGCCATGGACTAAAGCTAAATTCCAAGAAATGCATAATAATATCTTTCAGGAAGTCATCTACCCCTAGTAACTATCATACTGACAAACACACCCCTTAGAACTGACCCAGTAGTCAGGGACTTAGGGACACCCATAGAGAGAAATCTAGCATTTGACCATCATTTGTCTACAGCAGTGAGGAAGTCATTCTATGTTGAGCAACTTATAAACAAAGGTATGCCATCTAGGTCCAAGGAAAGTCATTGTTCCACTGTATTTGGCATTCATCAGACCTATCATTGAGTACAATGCCACCTTTGGTATGTACCTAACAAGGCATTATCAAACAGCTGGAATATCCACAGAGGTGCCTCACTAAAAGAATACAGGGAGTAAGTAAAATGTCCTATGCAGACTGCCTCAAGGCCCTATCCCTGTTATCTGTCTCCTACAGGCTGTTGAGGAGAGATCTATGCCTGGCATACAGGGCATTCTCAGACCCCAGTCTCATGGACCTCCTGCATATCCGCAAAACAAACAGCACCAGAATTACCCATTCTAAAGACTTAAACCCTCCTTGTGATATAAATAGGACCTGCTGGAGAGACAGTTATGTATCCCAGAGAATACTCCATCTTTGGAACAGGCTCCCCATCCACTTGAAGCAAAGTTCCTTATTAACTCAATTCAAATGTAACCTGGACAGCCTAGTAAACACCTATGAACCTAATAGTAGCAAGTATGGGGAACTTCTGGCACAACCTCATGTTAACCATTCCTTCATCAAATCTTGGTAAAGGAGAGATGAACTGAAATTATAGAAGGCTAATAACTGTAGCACAACATGGCGGGTTATGTACATGTTGGTTTCCAAAGTCTGTTGAAAAAGTGGGAGAAACATACAAATGCAGGTTCTGTAAAACAGTTGGAAACATTGTGTTTCTGTTTTTGATACACTCATGGCACAGGATCAGCATACTGAAAGGCACAATAATGTAACACGACTGTCACACTGGGGATTATGCAAACACTATACTACAGGAGTAGCTGAGAAGCACTGCAAGGAAGTTTATAGTGTCTCATGTGTGAAGAAACCCAAAGTCTTAAAATATCAGGATTTGCAAGCAGAAATGAGAGCAAACTGAAATAAAGATACTCAGCCAGTTCAAACAGTAGCAGGGGCAACATGACTAATAAAAGCAAATTTACAATTCTGCTTAAATATATTACCAACACGTGTATCCCATTTGAACTACAAATGGAGGCAATTCTGGGTACATTGTATGTGCTGATAACTGTACTTCTGGCTAACATCAAAGAATGAAACAATACTATTTTCAAGAACTTTAATTATACTCTGGATTAGGAATGGGGTTCATTGCTGACCTGCATCTGGGGAAATTAAACCAAGAAAATAGATATTATTCCATTGCTTAATAACCAAGTCAACTTCCATTATTGTACTCTTAGTCGTGTCTATGTTCATGCATCAAAGAGTATGTTTCACAAATGGCTCTTCATCGACAATAAAACATCGAACATCCATTTTAGGGGACAGTAACAGTAGATGTTGAACATCGAGTATTTAATGAGGTGTATTAGTGGGTTTGTCAGACACATAATACCTCATGTGATTAGTGCCTAGAAATTCAAGCAAATTGAGGTGAAGGAAGGAGCTAGGGAAGGCAGAAAATGTTAATATTGTAGTTAACAGGTGGGTATAAAGTAGGTTCACAGATATGGTTTATATTAGAAAAACGAAGGTGGAGGGGTGAGCAGTGTCACAAAACAATGCATATGGCTGTAAACATAAATTAACCTAGTAAAAAGGAAGGAATAAAAACAAATGGCAACACTAGTAAACTCCAAAGAATATAGACTATTAATAAAATGTAATTTTTCAGGTTCAGTAACCTTAGGCCAGTGCACTAGTGTAGTGAGAAGAGTTTTGTCTGCGGTGCTAGTATGCAGGCCTTAGTGCCAGACAGCTGGCTGTGCGGCGGGAGTGCTGAATAGCAGAAGGCCAGACCTAGAAGCCTCCACTGAAAGTTAGGAACTGCAGCGAGCATTTATGATCAGACCAAGCATGCCTCTGGCAGCCTGTCACTGTCACCAACATGTGACAGTTGACTGCCATTGATGGGATACTGCCACCCAAAATACCATTCAATTATGTCAGGAACAGGGGATACAGGTTTCATACATTTTTGTTCACCTCCTTTTCTCATTCACTTAGCAAAGTTACATAACATTTTGATGACAGAGGAAAAATGCATACTGCAGATTAAATAGCACTCAGACATCGCTTTAAAAAACTACCAACTGCCTAAAGTAAGAAAAAATACATCATATATTAAGTAAGTTTCCTCTATCCTAATACTGCAGTTCTCCCACAATAAGAAGCTCAAGCAATCTTCTGGAGGCAAACTTCAAGAAACAGAGCACGAGAGAAGGGTGCACTATTTTGGTCACACTAACCCATTCCTTCCCTGGACAGACCACCTGCATAGGCATTAACAGTACTGTTATTATGCTGGAGAGTCATGCTATAGGAGTGCAACGCTTATCTCATCTTAGACATTTTGCAGTGCAACCACTTGTCCTATATAGCCATTTAAAGGTTTGAGGTCTGTAATTATGACAAAGTTTCTGTTATACAGGTATAGTAATAGCTTTGGCAAACTCCAGACTATGTCCAGACATACCTTCTCTATGGCTGCAAAAGATTCCTCCTAGGTTGAAACCTGTGGATCAAGTACACAACAGGGTGCTTTTCTCACTCTGAGGAAACCTGGCATAATACAGCCCCCATCTAACAGTTGGAAATGACTACCTGTACAATGTGTTCTTGACTACAGTCAAGACTGACTAGTACAGGAGGTCTCAGTCAAAGCGTCTGCAAGCTTTTGAAATGCATACTCAAATGATGAAGCCCAGACAACCTTATGTGGTCTACTTTTCCTGGTAAAGTGTGCAAAGGAGATTAGATGTCAAACTATAGTGGGGAACAAACATTCTATAGTACCATGCTGCCATAAAAATGTCCTTGCACGTTTCTTTGTAGTACGGGTGAGCTGCGCCTGAAGAGCTTTGATCTTGGCACATTCTGGCTTAATCTTTCCATCACCTACTCTATCAGCCTGATAAGATGCCTCTATCATATCCACCTGACATTTGTTAACCTTGATAATTAGTCCTGTCTATCACAGTCTGCCAAAAACCTCCTTGATGTACTGAACATGTTTTGCCAATGACTGGCTGTAGATGGTAATTTCAAACAGGTATGCAAGGGCACATTCGCCCACTTCTGAGAGAATGCAACTGACAAGCCTCTGGAAGACTGCTAATATATATATAGGCTGCAGGTGACAAAAGTACCCGTCAGGAACTCTTGGTGAAACCAGTTGTGGTTAGATACTTAATCCCAAACAATGGCTCTAAAGCTTCACCTGTTCTGAGCATGCAGTAAGCATCTGCCTCTAGCCTACACAAAACCTGGTGCTGCCATCTTTCTTTGGCACCAGCACCACTGGTGAGGAGGCATAGAGTGTTGGACTTTTCTGCTACCCCCAGTTCCAACCTGCTCTAAAGTTTGCCTAACTCTTTCAGGACCCTGTAAGGTGCTTGTTTGTTAGATTGTTTGGGTTTTGGATCCATATGTTGCTTAACTAGGTGGGTACACCCTAGCTTACCAGTAAACATATCCCAAATTCCTGTAACCCTGCCCAGATTTCCTGAACCTGGGTAAGAGATAACTGTTGGAAAAGGGATACTCTCATCCACTGCAGTGTATGATTGAGCCTTACAGAACAGATCTCGCTCTGATCTTTCTGTCACCCACTGCAAATACTAAGGTCCAGAATCTTTCTGATATGGTAGGGCTTTATCATGTTATCATGGTAGTGTTACTGCTTCTGCCTCCTGACTGACAACTCTACCACATACTTACCACCATTCAGCTTTTTCACAGTAGTGAAATTATCCTCACAGGCTCCCTGCAACTTACTGTTTCTAACACATATAAGCACCATCATCTGCTCAAAAGAATACTTTGTGACTGCTCTGTCTCACCAGATTTTTGCTGCTGTTGAGCATGTGCCAGGTGCATCTGTGTCATCCTCATGAGCTCTCTAACCACGCCCACAACAAATTCCTTGAGGGAATCAAGTTCACTCTCCCACTAATCAGAAATTAAATGTAAGGGCCCCCTCAATCTGCATTTTTATCACCTTGGTGTTCCTGTCTCCAAACCATTGTGTGACTTATTATATGCAAGCAATTAAGTCCTTCCTGAGCAACTACAGATAGTTGCATTTTACATTTCAAATAAAAGTTGCATATATTGACTTTCATTTCTTTTTCACATTTACAAAGGAAAGTCACAAGACTGCACACATTTTTATGACACAGGAAACACACAATTGCTTACTAAATTATCACAAGCATGGCCTTACAGATGTATCAACAGTCTGAAATAGGAAAGAAAAAATATACATTTTAAATGCACTTTCTGTTTGCACAATTGGCATAGAGAGATAATAACCTGACTATAGCTCAAATAACACAAGTCTGAATAGTGACTGAGGTGCTTGATGCAGCAGGAAGAGAGGATGGATGGTGTGTCCATCCTGGGGGCTGGGAGGTATTTGCACAAATGGAACACTACTTCATTTTGATTTCCCTTGAGAAGATCATGAAAACAACTACAATGTGCAGCCTGAGGGTGGGTGGGGTATCCTGCTGACATAAGCACATTTCAGAAGTGAGGAGCAGTTCAACAATAATGCTTGTTAGATATCCTGCCTATCAGGTGTTATTGGAAAAATGCAGTTGTGGGGAAACAGAAAACACTCCCAACAGCAGTGTGACGCTACCCCAGGTTCATCAATCTTCATGCAGACCAGAGAAATGGGTGAGGTCTTGCCAGAGGATGGACGAGGAAAGGAACTGGAAGCAGCTGACAGTCAGCTGTGGAGAGCCAAAGAAATTTAAATAAACTTTTTCTACCCTAGAATCACAAGGGGAAAGGCAACATTCACCTAGCAGTGGAAAAGAATACTGAAAGTCAAATTGAGGGGCACACCAATCTACTTATAGCACATCTTCAGGATGTTGAAAGAAACTTTAAGCACCCAACATAAACACACCATGGAGAGAGGGAGAATGTGCAGACTCCACAATGAAGTCCTTGTCCAGACAGTAACTTTTTCATTATTTCTTAATTTTACATTTTAAGATAATTTTTGTGAGGAATGATTTATAGCTCATAGCTATATTCCTGCATGACACCTTTACAGATAAACAAGCCTGCCTTTTATAAACGTTTTGTTCTCTCTCTCTGTATAATATCTCTCACTACAGCTACTTTTCAGTTCCTTTCTCTTCAAGCTAATCGAGACACTGCTGATAGCCCTTTTTTAAATAAACAAGAATCATCTTTTGTTACTTATCACTTATGACATAGACAATCATACATTTATATAAATTAAAACAAACCATGTTGATACAAGTTTTAGTTGCAAACATTACACATCATTTATAATCTATCCAGTCACTGTCAGTCAAACATTGCATAGCTCATTCAAGTCCTGCCTTCATTAAACCTCATTCCTTGTCTGCATGTATTGTTCTCACAATTTCCATTTTTTCTGTGTAATTTGCTACTATCCTTTTCTAAAGATCCAATTTCAGTTGTTTTATCTCCATCACTATATTCACTACTTCTAGTATGGTTGGTTTAGACTTTGATTTCCATTCCCTAGCTACTGATTTTTTTATCCGCCACTATAATTAGACTCAGCAAGGCATTACTATGTCTAGGCAATTCCAAATCTGTATCATAGTTCAAAAATAATTTCCTTTGTCATACCAATTTGCTCTTCCAGTATCTGATAGAATAGTCTGCAGGAAATGTTTAAAGTCTGCCAACACATTACATTCCCAGAAAATATGCACTCAATTCCCTCTTTCTTTCCCATCACACCTCCAACATTTACTATCTACTTGAGGAAAAAATCTTTGGAGTCTACTTGGGATATAAAAATACCTATGTAAACACTTCCAAGCAAAAATCCTAAATCTTCTAAACTTTGTTACATATGTGGGAGACATACATATACCCCCCATTGTTTCTTTGTGTACTACTTTTTCAATCTCTCTTCCTAATCCTTTCAAACCTCCTCTGATTGATTCTTATAGTTATCATGCAATATTTTATATGCTCTACTAAGTATTCTTTTTTTAACAGCCGTTGCTATTCTAGATTCTAGTAAAAACTCTACCAGTACTGGTCTTTCATTTAGGACCCCTTGATTTCTTTCTCTTTCTATACTTTGATATCAATCTTTGATAGGGAAGGTGATCTGTAACCTGCAGTCCAAATAAATTATTGGTGTCATCTTTCCTTCTCTAGTTACTTGCTCCCAATATCTTGGTTCTTTGCCAGTTTTCTCCAATAAATTCCAGTCCCCTCTTTCCTATTGTCTATATCCCTAATTGCAGTCATCCCTACAGACAGAATCTCCTTTCTCCATTCCCATGTTGGTTTGGTTCTTAGAATACTTTCTGCTACTTTATAGATATAATATGCATGACTGTTTTTATTCTCCTTAAAGGCCTGCATCCCAAATCCCAGTCTCTGCTTGTTTTTTAGCCCCCCCCCCATTTCATCATCATCCCCTTCCACTTTGAATTATAGTTTTCTGGTTGTGCTATGTATAAGACCCTTAACAGTAGCTCTAAAATACCCCTTCAAATCGGGTAATCCCAATCCACCCTGTTCTAATGGAAAAATCAACTTATCCCACTTGACTCTTGCCATCTTCCCCTCCAAGATAAAGTCCTTCAGCTCTTTATTAATTGCTATCCACAACTTCTCCTCTGGTTGATAAAATATGCCTGACCTATGTATAAAGCTAATGGGACTAATAACATTTTAACTGCTTGCATCTTACTATCCATGTCTATTAAACAAAGCTTCTATTTTCTCAGCTTTTGTTTTATCTTTTGTTAAGTCTCTTCCCACATATCATTAGCTGCCACACCAGAATTATTTTTAATCCATACTCCTAAATACTTAATTTTACCGTTTCCCTATACATATGGATATTGTTGAACCAATTCATGTGTGGGTACATAATTTACCACTATTGCCTTTGCTTTAGCATCATCAACTTTGCATCCTGAAAAGATATGAAGCTGTCTGAAACTGTTCTACAACACTGTAATGTCTCTTTCTGGTTTTGTCAGTTATAAAACAATATCATCTTCAAATAAAGCCAGCTTTTCTTGACTACCATACCAATTATAGCCTTGAATTTCTGAGTACCTTATTTTCTTTGCCAGTGGTTCTAAATATAATGCAAATAACAAAGGGGAAAAAATGACACACCTGCCTGGTTTCTGTGGTCAAGCAGAAATTTTCAGAGAGGACTCCACCCACTTTAATATTCGCCTCCAGTCCCTCATACATCCTCTTAATTAAAACTATATTTTTTCAGGAAATGTTTCCATTGCCCTGCTTATAAAGTCCCAGCTTACTCTGTTAAATGCTTTTTCTGCACCAAGACCCACCAACAACAATGGTATTTTTTTACATTCTGATTCCCTCTGGATCATCAATGTTCTGTGAATGTTTTCAAATGTTAGCCTCCCCTCCACAAAACCACACTGATCCATATCTATCAATTTTGGCATTACTTTTGTCATTCTTTCAGCTATTACAGACATGAACACTTTATAATCATGGTTTAATACTGAAGTGGGCCTGTATGAAGCTGGGTCTGATGGATCTTTACCTTCTTTAGGTATTATGGCTACCATTGCTTTCTTCCAGGGTGTTGGTACTTCTTCTCCTCTTATAATACTGTTAAACAAAACCTTCCCAATCTATCAATTTTTTCCCTCCTACTCTCCAGACTTCTACAGGAATACCATCTGTTCCTGGGGACCTTCCTGTAGATTGGTTATACATCACAATTTTTCTCATCTCCTCCTAACCATTAGTAATTAAGCCTCATCTACCTCTAACTTTGGCATATTTAATTCTTCCATAAACATTTCCATTTGTATCTTTTCTTGATTTCCATATTACTCTGCTTTATACAGACTTTCACTAAATTACCAAAATAGTGCTAATACCTCTATTGGATCTCCTGTTACCTGCCTTGTTATATGGTGACAGCCCTTTCTACTTTCTGTTGCCCAAGTTGTTGTGATAAAAGTTTTTGCGCTCTAGTGTTATTTTCAAAAAACAGCTTAACAGCAGTCTTTTTAAACTGGTGTATATTATCGAGGTAATCCTTTATTTTCTGCTTAGCATTTTGCAGTTGATCTTTTTCTTGTTCTGTTAGATTCTGCTTATTCTGCAATACTTTAATATTTGTCAGTCCATCTAAATAATTCTTGTTACTTCTTAACCATAGCTCCCTTTCATTTCCACCCTATTTTTAAACTCCATCTTAATTTTATCCCATTCCCCAGCTATATTCTCAGAAGAAAATAAATTTTTGCCAAATATACAAGAGTTTTCTGATATTATTTTTTACAACAGATTTGTTGACAATTTATTTTTTGTTATAAAGGGACAAATTGACAATGCCAGTTTTTTAAGAAATGTAAATAATACTTCAAGTTTTCTGTCCTTTACATTGAGCTCTAGTGGACATGAAATAAACTTTTTAGATGTGGAGTTGACATGGGATCCAGTTAATAAGATATTTCAGAGTAATATACATAGGAAAAATACTTATTCAAATAGTTATTTGCATTGTTCAAGTAACCATCCCTAGTATATGAAACATAATATACCTAGAGGACAGTATATTAGAGCTTCACACATGATTAGTAATGACAACATTTGAGAAAGAAGTTAATTTTATTACTTCCCTTTTCTTAGACAGGGGCTACCTATTAAGTTTATTAGAAAACATAGTTAAGGAAATTAAAGACAAGAGACACACTCAATTTTTTTCCTATATTAACACATGATTTTGAGAAAAAGAATAGTTCATTAGATTTAGATACCAACAACCAAGTTCCACTGTGTATTATAAATATGTTTGTAGATGCCCCTTTTATCAAGAATATAATTAGTGATAATTGGAGAATTATAAATGGACACAGAGAATTTGGACAGATTTTGGGAAGTACACCAACATTTGTCAGCACAAAGAATTATATATTGTATAAAACAATTATGAGAAAATAGAAACTACATTTATCAATAAAAGGAAAGGAACTTACAAATACAATAGATGTATTATTTGTAGATTTACTTTTGAAGGTTCTTTTATTATGTTAACTCACTTGTCTTACAATATAAATTTGAATGTTAGATGTAATTGTGAATCCACTAGAGTAATATACATTGCATTATGCTCAAGTTGTGATTCATTTTATGTTGGTATGATGACGACTAAGAAATTAAGTGATAGAATCAAAGAACATCTGAATGCTATACAAAAGGATACGAATAATGCTTTATATAAACATTCTAGTGTTTGCAGTAATTTAAAAAAAAATTGTTTTACTGTTTTAGAACAAGTTAGTTTTGATAAAAGGGGAGGAGATTATAAGAACCTGGTGGAAACTAGACAAGTATTTTGGCAAATAAAATTAGGGGGTGAAAGTCCACTAGGTTTATATGACTATTAATATTAAATGTTATTTAGCAAACAGGAAACTAAAGGGTTAACTGAGTTGTTTTTAACTGTTTTATTGATTAACTGTATCATGTTATTGTATTAATGGCTTTTGAGTGTGTATTTATATGGCATGGTGTACTTTTTGTGGTTTTCTGATGAAGTTGTATATGAAAGCGGATATTAAAATACACTACGCTAATACCTTTGGTCTTCTGTGCATTAGTTTTATTTAGTTGTGGTTGTTCACTGAGCTCTAGTGGTGGTTTTGTATTTATTGGTTTGTTTTCCACCACTGGCTGGTTCCTCAGAAGACCCGTTGATGGATGTGACTATGCATCCAGTTTCTGGTTCTCAGGACAATATTTTATTACAGCTGTTGAGTTCAGTTCAAGACACACAAAAGAAACTGTTAAGTCTGCTGAATCAAACACATACCTAGGGAGAAGTTAAAAAAAAGTTATTCTTATAGGTTCATAGGTAGGTACTAGGCTATCGGCCCTGGGGCCTATACAAGCCCAGCCAAAAAGGTACCCTGGCTTTTGCAACCCAAAAAAAAATATTTTCCTGTGCCACTGTCGAGCAGAGCCACAGAAGTGATCCCCAGGGTGAATTTCCTATTTCCCATCCAATCATCAAGATTTTTCTTGAAGAGTGCTAATGAGGAGCTTTGTTTGATATAGATAGGTAGTATATTCCAGAGTATGGGAAGTCTCTGGAAGAGGAATCTATCCTTCCGGCATGTTCTGTTTATTGTGGTGACAAGGTTTAGGTCCCTAGAGTGTGAAGCTCGGAGGGATTGGGATTTCTTTAAGTGGAGCATGTCCAACAGCTCTGGGTTTGACATAACTTTGCATGTTAGGCAGAGATCACCTCTGAGTAGGCGATATGCAACGGAGTAAAGCTGGAGTTTTTTGAGATGGTCTGTGTAAGGCATCTGTTTGAGGCTGGTAATCCTCTTTGTGAGGTAGTTCTGCGGCCTTTCCAGTTGTTGTAGATGTCTTGTGAGGTACACACCAAAAGGGGCGTTGTACTCTATAATGGGTCTAATGAGTGATGAGTAGAGGGGAACAATGACCTCTTTTTTTCTGGATGAGAAACCTTTTGTGATGAGGTGTGCCACGTAGAAGGATTTCCAGATTACTGTGGCAATGTGATTATCAAAGGAAAGACTACTGTCCACCTGTGTCCCAAGGTCTCTTATCACACTTTCATTGTTAAGTATACTACTGCCTATGTTGTAGTTCATGGGTACAGAGTTTTTACCAAAGGGAATGACAATGCACTTTTTGGCACTGAGCTTGAGGCCATGGCTTTGACACCAGGCATCTGTCTCAGTGAGGTCCTTTTGTAGGAGGTCCACGTTGTTAGGAGTTTTGATTATGGCTCCTAGTTTGCAGTCATCTGCGAATTTCGCTAGCCAAAGACCTTCTGTGTTAGCCTGTACTTCAGAGAAGTAGATACTAAACAGGAGAGGACCCAGGACTGAACCCTGTGGTACTCCACTTGTCACTGGTCTGAAGTCGGATTTGGAGTCTGCTACTTTCACAGTGTGAGTTCTGTCAGTGAGCCAGTTGGCAACCCATCTTGTGACATAGGGATTTATACCTAGTTTAGTGAGTTTATCTATAATCCCAGAGTGGGGGATGGTGTCGAAAGCCTTGGCAAGATCTAGATAGGCTGTGAGAACCACCTTACCCTTGTCTATGGCTTTGGTGACTGCTTCAAAGAAGTCTATCAGGTTTAGGAGACATGATCTGCCTTTTACAAACCCGAACTGGGTGGGGTCCAGAGTTTGGAGATTACCACTGTCTTTGTTTACAAGTTCCATGGCCTTGTAGACCAGGCTCGTCAGGCTAATGGGGCGGTAGTTCCCGGGGTCCGTGGTGGCTCCCCCCTTGTGGAGTGGGATAACCGTTGCTGTGCGCCATTCAGCAGGCACAAAGCCTGAGGTGAGGTTATGATTGAATATGGTACTTAGGTGGGGTGCCAGTTCATGTAGAACGCAGCCTGGGATGTTGTCTAGTCCCATGGATGCTGTGTTCTTGGCTTTGGAGAGTGTGGTTTTTACCTGTGCAGCCGTGATTACAGGAACTTTGCATTCTTCCGGTATAGAGATGGGCTCGTTAGGGAGTGAGAGGGGGGTAAAGTTAGCACTGAACCCATCTGCCAGGATGTTGGCAATATCAGTTGGGTCTGTATATCTAGTGCCATTGTGCTGTAACTCAGAGCAGATCTGAGTGTTGCCATTGAGATTCTTGACATAGCTATAGAATGCTTTGTGGTTGTCTTTAGAATCAGTGGCGATTTTGTTTTCGTAACTAGCTTTGGAGGATTTTATCAGGGATCGCAGCTTCTTACTGAGGCTGACCAGGGAGCTCCTCCACTCATGGGATTTTACTCTCTTTTGCAACAGTTTCTTCCTTCTGTTGTACAGTTTGTTTATGGCAGGGGACCACCAGATTGGCTTCCTTTTTTTGGAGGATAGCACAATCCATGCACTCATGTAAGTGCTTATAAAGTGCAATTGTGTAGGATTCAGTAGTTGTAACTGTATTGTCCATCTGCATGGGTGTCATGAAGTTCACCACTTCTGTCTTAAGAAGCATGAAGTTGGCTTTGGAGAAATTTTTTACCATGGTTTCCTTAATGGGCGGTGGGGGCAGGATGTGGATATCTAGGGTAATTAGCTTATGGTCAGATCGGACCAATGAGCCATTGACTTCAGGTGTGGAACACCGGTCACTCATGTTGGTAATGACTAGATCTAGGATATTGTTGCCCCTGGTGGGGGTGTGGATAAGTTGATCCAGGACACTGGAGTTTTTGAATTCCAGAAAGCGTTGAACAAAGGAGTTGGTACATGAGTAGTGTTCCCAGTTAATGGTGGGGTAGTTGAAATCGCCCATTATTAGGGTGTTTGGTTGAACCTTAATATTTTCCAGTACATCAAGAAAAGAGGAATGGGAATCCTAGGGCATGATGGGTGATCTGTAGCAAGCTACAATTTGGATTGCAGTTTTGCTCAGAGTTAGCTGCACTTGGATAACCTCGGCTGCATTTTGCTGAGCAACTAACCTGGAGGTGTTGATTCTACTGAAGAAAATGAGATGGTGAGACATTTTCCTATTTACCACAGCAATACTAATGCTGATTCCTACACTGTTATTTACAAAGATGTGAATTCAGCGTTGAATACTATCCATAATCCATTTATGGTTAGTGGCAATTATGAGGCTGAAGAATGTGCTGATATTGATGTAGAGGACACCTTAAATAAAATGGAAAGGTGTCTCAAAAATATTGTGCTATTATGTTGGAAAATCAATATTTTAACAGTTGTATTAAATCACGTATGGTGCCAATAGGTCTATGTGTCTTTAAAGTTTCCAACGGAGTCGGCAATGATGATCCATTTTTCAAGGAACTGGTTCAATTGTTTAATAATGTGGGCTTAGAGTTCTTGAAAATGATTGTTAATAGGAATAATGGACTGCTGACTGAGTTAAAAGCACAACTGGAGGGATAGGACACTGATATACGACAACATCTTATAAATTCACCTGAGACTAGACATCTATATGAACGCATGCTAACAGGAGTAGACCATTTGGAAAAATCAATAGTTATTCAAAAATGAAAGAAAATGGAATGAGATCATGTAGCCTATTAAACTAATACAGCTTACACTTGGTTATCTACTCATTCAGATAAGACATGACAAAATAAAAAATCTGGTAATTTCAAAGGAACATTGTGTGGGCCCTTTAAATATTCAACTAATACAGGGAATCAGATTAACCAATTGAATACCTGGACTGAGCAAACATTTACAAATAGGGATGGAAACTTTAATACAGCACAATGGGAGACCAGACCAGTGGAATTACAAGCGGAGGTCCACCATGACAATACTTCTTATGATACAGATTATCCTCATTTAATACATGAAGGTTTAAATTCGTCCACGAGTGTAGCTGATACCTCTGAAATAAATGAAGAGCCAAAAAACTTGGAAGCAAAGGCAGTGGGCAGTCAACAGACATCCAACGTTTCCAATCGGAGTTGGAATCGCAACAAGGTAAAGCAAAAATAACTTATACGTCAGCAGGAGAACAGAAAATATTTAATTTGAGTAGTTTTGAACTGAATACTCACCATCTTAGAGTTTTTAGACTTGGTTTTGGTTTTATTCCTGGTCATAAATCGAATTTAACTCGTACTATTTTGCAATTAAAAATGTACACAAGGAAGTTAAACCTGGCATTTAAACTTGAGAATGTGATCATGAATATTAGTTTATGAAGGCCTTCTACCTTTAATCCTGCATTACATTTGACTTTGAAAATTTTTGAATAGTTTTGTGAAAGAGACATTAGAGACTTTTTGAACATGAAAACTGTTAAGTCATATTACAATTTAACTCACTCAGAACTCATTGCATTGAAAGAATTATGTAATGAAAAAAGTTTACGTTTCATGAAAGCCGATAAGGGGGGGGGGGGGTTGGTCATTATGAATATTCAAAATTATTATACTGCAATGCAACAGATGTTAAACAATGAAAATGAATACCAAGTGGTTTCTGTTAGTGAAATTAATACCAAAATACAGGTTTGTGCATTCCTTATTAGAAGACATGTTATTAAGTGGTGAAATAGATTTGAACTTATAGGATTTTTTTTTATAATAAACATCCACGTATTGGAATTTTTTTGGTATACCAAAAATTAATAAAGCTCCTACTCATCCCCTTTTCAGACCGATTGTATCAGCCAGTTTAAGTATTACTGAATAGTGTTTAATCTTATTGTACAGTGTTTGACATCATATTGTCAAGACTCATGGGATTTTTTAAATCACATTAAAATTTTTTTTTAAATAATTTACAAGATGTCAATGTTTTAACATTAGTCGCTGCTGATATTGTGTCCTTATTTACATCAATCCCAACTAATCAAGGGTTAGAGTTTGTAAAGGATCAATTGAATAAACATGCTAATATAAGAGGAGATCCTGTAGAAGTTTATTGCAAACTGTTAGAGATGGTCTTAGAAAACATTTTTTTTTCTTTTTTCATGACAAATATTATAGACAGAAAAAAGGAACAGAGATGGGGGCAACTACTGCCCCAGCATATGCGAATCTGGTGCTTGGTTGGTGGGAAAATGATTTTTTACCAAATATACAAGAGTTTTCTGATATTATTTTTACAACAGATTTCTTGATAATTTATTTTTTGTTATAAAGGAACAAATTGGCAATGCCAAATTTTTAAGAAATTTAAATAATACTTCAAGTTTTCTGTCCTTTACATTGAGCTCTAGTGGACATGAGGTAAACTTTTTAGATGTGGAGTTGACATGGGATCCAGTTAATAGGATATTTGAGAGTAATATACATAGAAAAAATACTTTTTCAAATAGTTACTTGCATTGTTCAAGTAACCATCCTTGGTATATGAAATGTAATATACCTAGAGGACACTATATTAGAGCTTCACACATGATTAGTAATGACACAACATTTGAGAAAGAAGTTAATTTTATTACTTCCCTTTTCTTAGACAGGGGTTACCCATTAAGTTTATTAGAAAAGACAGTTAAGGAAATTAAAGTCGAGATGCACTCAATTTTTCCTAACGTAACATATGGTTTTGAGAAAGAGAATAGTTCATTAGATTTAGATACCAACAACAAATTTCTACAGTGTATTATAGATATGTCCTTAGATGCCCCTTTTATCAAGAAGATAATCAGTGATAATTGGAGAATTATAAATGGACACAGGGGAATTAGGACAGATTTTGGGAAGTACACCAAAATTTGTCAGCGCAAAGAATTATAGTATAAAGCAATTACTAGAGAGATCTGATACAAAAAATAGAAACTATGTTTATCAATAAAAGGAAAGGAACTTATTAATGCAACAGATGTATTATTTGCAGATTTATTTTTGAAGGTTCTTTTATTATGTTACCTCACTTGTCTTACAAATTTGAATATTAGATGTAATTGTGAATCCACTGGAGTGATGTACATTGCATTATGCTCAAGTTGTGATTCATTTTACATTAGTGTGATGACTAGGAAATCAAGTGATAGAATCAAAGAACATCTGAATGCTATAAAAAAGAAGGAAATGAATAATGCTTTATATAAACATTCTAGTGTTTGTAGTAATTTAAAAAAAAATTTGTTTTACTGTTTTAGAACAAGTTAGTTTTGATAAAAAGGGGAGGAGATTAAAAGAAAGTACAGTTGTGTACACTTACCATAAATGTAGATGTTCGAGTGTATTCACTGTTGCAGTCATTACATTTGGGTAATCCTGCTGGCAGGTTGCCCTCATTCGGCCTGAATTCCAAAGTCCTGGGTCCTGCGTCGGTTGCTGTCTTCTCTTCCATTACGCCAGGTCGTCAGGGGTATAAAACATGCAGCCGACGCCATTTTCTTTAGTTTTTATTGCCCCCGATGTCAGGTGCCCCCAAAAAGGTAGCAAAATTTTATATATATATATATATATATATATATATATATATATATATATATATATATACATATATATATATACATATATACATGCATCAATATAAGCTTTACCTTCATCTGCAAGCAAATATACGACAAAGGTTGCAGAAGACAGAGAAGGAAAGATAAACTGTAGAATGACAGGGGGGATGGCGGGAGGGTAACCTGGACTGCAACAGTGAATACACTCGAACATCTACATTTATGGTAAGTGTACACAACTGTACTATTTCTTCCTGTTTCACTGTTGCAGTCATTACATTTGGGTAGAATCCCAAAGCTATGGTTGGGAGGCTGGAGCTAAACAGCATTAGGTGTGGCTATAAGGCCCTGCAGCACTGCAGTGGCAAAGCCTGCCCTGGACTTAGAGTAGAGAGGTAAATGGTAATGCTTTGTAAAGGTGTGAACAGAACTCCAAGTAGCTGCCTCTAGAATGTCTTTGGCTGGTACTCCTCTGAGAAAGGCTGCTGATGTAGCTGCAGCTCTGGTGGAATGAGACTTGATGCCCTTGGGCACAGGTTTACCATGGTGTAAGTAGCAGAAATGGATGCAGTGGCTTATCCATTTTGAAATTGTCTGCTTTGAGATAGCCTTTCCTTCTGATCCTGCAGCATATGACACTAGTAATTGCTCTGTTTTTCTTAGAGCTTTTGTCCCGCTCAAGTAGAATCTTAGCTGTCTGTGTACATCCAAGGAATGCAGAATTCTCTCCCCTTTGTTCTGCAGATTTGGATATAAAGTTGGCAGATGAATTGTTTAGTTAAGAGCCACACTGGAAACCACCTTAGGCATAAAAGTAGGATTTGTCCTCAGAGACACCCTGTCTGGATAAAATATGATAAAAGGCTCTACAACCATAAGGGCCTGTAGCTCTGAAACTCTTCTTGCTGAAGTAATTGCCAGTAGCAGAGCTGTCTTCCATGACAAGAACTTTATATCAGCGGTAGCGGCTGGTTCAAATGGAGGCAGGGTGAACTTTTCCAACATATAATTGAGGTCCCATGCAGGTAATGGTGATCTTCTAGGAGGCTTTAGGTTTTTGACTCCTCTAAGATACTACTTTAGTAAAGGATGAGAAAAGATTGGTGGCTCTGTATTGTAGTGAGCAGAAATGGCAGAGGCATGGACTTTGATTGATGAGAAAGACAAGCCTTTGTCAAGCATCTCAGTTAAGTATTGTAATATCTGAGGAATATGTGGTTCTGCTGTATCAGTTCCTTGTGCTTGATTCGAAGCACAGAATCTCTTCCATTTGTCAGCATAAGATTTTCTAGTACTAGGCCTTCTGGCTTCCAAAATGACATCCATCACAGCTTTACTGAGAGGTGTTGTTCGTATGATTACATGATTAGCCATGCTGCCAGGTTCAGAGTCTGTAGTTGACTGTGCAGGATCTGATTGTTTTGCTGGGACAGTAGTTGTGGTCTTTGAGGCAAGGTTCAAGCTGGGTATTGAGACAAGTTCTTTAGGACTGGGTACCAGTATTGGCGGGGCCAGTCCAGGGCAAGTAATATCATCTTTGGCTTCTCTTGTCTGAGTTTTAGGAGGACCTTAGGTAGAAGAGGCAGAGGAGGGAAGGAGTAAACTGACAAGTTTTTCCAACTGATGGATAGGGCATCCACTTTCCATGCTTGTCTGTGATAAGTCCTTGTGCAGAATCTTTTCAATTGATAATTTTGAGGAGAGGCAAATAGATCTATGTCTGGGCTCCCCCATTTCTCTGTTATCATGCTGAATACTTGTGGATTTAGTTTCCACTCGTGAGGTTCCATAAGGTTTCTGCTTAAATTGTCTGCCAGAGTGTTCTGTTTTCCTGGCAGGAAATGAGCTTGAAGATGTATTTGGTAGGTCAAAGCTGTGTTCCTCAGTGCCATGGCTAATCTGCAAAGGGGGTATGAGTGTGTGCCCCCTTGCCTGTTTATATACCACATGACTGTGGTGTTGTCTGTCTTTATCAGTAGTTGTCCTGGATGAAGTAAGTTCTTGAAGGCTTTTAGGGCATTTTGAACAGTTAGCATCTCTTTCTGGTTGATATGTAGATGCATTTGATTTGGTGCCCATATGCCCTGAATGCATCTTCCTGCCATGTGGGCCCCCCAGGCATAATCTGATGCATCTGTTGTTAAGGTTTGGTTGGCAGGGGGTAGAGTGAAGGGCCGTCCCATGTTTTGGTGACAGGCCTTTGCCCACCATAGAAACTCCTGTTGCAGGCAGGGGATGAGAGGAATCATTGTTTCCAGACTGAGTGAATGCTGACTCCATAAACTTTTTAGGCACCATTGAAGTTTCCACATATGCAGACTTGCATATGGAATTAGTAAGGTGCAGGATGCCATGAAGCCCAGAGCCTTCAGAATTTGTCTTGCAGAAGACTGGGTTTTTGTTGCCATCAGTTTGAAGTAAGTAGTCAGTTGTCTTTGTTTGTCTGGTGTGAGGTAAGCCAGCTGGGCAGTTGTATGCAATCTTGCACCCAGGAATGTTATCTTTTGAGAGGGTACCAGTTGTGATTTCTTTTCATTTATTGTGTACCCTAGGCATGCTAGAAGCCTTTTTACAAATGCCAGGTGTCGTAGAAGAGTGTCTTTGTTCTCTGCTTGAATGAGACAGTCGTCCAAGTAAGGATATATTTGAATACTTCTTTGTCTGCAAAATGCAATTACTGGTACCAGGCACTTTGTAAAGACTCTGGGCACAGTAGATAAGCCAAAGGGCAGTGCAGAGAATTGGTAATGCATTAAGCCAGCCTTGAATTTGAGGTATCTTCTGCATGACTGTCTTATTGGGACATGCAGGTATGCCTCGTTTAAGTCTAAAGTCACCAGCCAAGCATTCTTGCCCAGCATGGGCAGAAGCTGTTGCAAGGTGAGCATTTTGGATTTTGGAATGTCCAGGCATGTGTTCAAAATCGATAAATCCAGTACTGGCCACCAGGCCTTGTCCTTTCTGGGTACCAAGAACAGTCGAGTAAAAACTTTGTCCTTTTTCCTGTTCTGGTACTGTCTGGATGGCCCCCATATCCATTAGGGACGTAACCTGTTTCTGTGCCTCTGCCCATTGGTTTTTTGGCAGGTCTGGCCAACCATTTGTCATTGGCAGAGTGTGGAAATGGAATCTGTATCCATGTGATACGATGTTCAGTACCCACTTGTCCTGGGTTATTAATTGCCAATTTTGAGCAAAACGTGCTAATTTTCCCCCTATGGGTGCTGCCAAAAGATAAGTGCTTGGTGTAGGTAGAGGGAAGTCACTGGGATTGCTTTCTGTAGGTTTGCGCTTTATCTCCTCCAGATTTGGAGGTGGATGCACCCCATTGCTTTGACCTGTATGAGTCTTGAGCCTGGTACCTGGAACCCTTAGGGCGTCTGGATTTGCCCCTTTGAGCTCTGTCTGACACAGGAAAGGACCAATTTTTTGTAGGCCAGTGTCTACTGAATCTAGGCGGCTGCACTTGTAAGAAATCTTTAACAGTTTGCATAGACTTAGCTTTGTCTTCCATTTTCTTTAAAACCTCTTCTGCCTTAATACCAAACAGAGAATTATGCTGTAAAGGTGCATCTAGCAATTTAGCTTTAACATGATCAGGCAAATTTTGTTCCTTTAACCAGGCATGCCTCCTAATCACAGATCCATTAACTGTGGCCCTGCAGGAGGCCTCTAAAGAATCAAAACCACATTGCAAAGTATGCTTTCCAACTTGTTCAGCTGCATGCAATAATTCCTGCAATTCCTTATTTTCTGCACATTCTGAAATCAACATCATTTTCTGTTTCAGCAATCCCATAACATGTTGTTGGTACTTAAGCATATGAAACAGTTTAAGGCCCTAATTGCCAAGGTTGCAGATGTATAAACCTTTTTTTCCCCATCTGTCCAGCGCCCTTGAATCTCTGTCGGAGGGGGTAGGGTTTTTTGCTGTTGAGGCCTTAACTACCTTTGGACCCTGTGAAATAGTTTCAGGATCAGCAGCAGGGTTTCTAAATAAAAATGTATGAGAGTCAGGGACCCTGTAATACCTGTCAGGCTTACTGGGAGCCGGAGGTAAAGAGTCAGGGGTCAGGCTCGACTCCGAAAAAACATCATCCACAATGTCTAATACAGGGGGAATGGCTAAAGGCTTGTGCTGAGGGAGAAGGAGGAAATCCCTGAGCCTCTTTTTTGATTCTGAGAAGTCTTGACTCTCCCAGTGAAAATGCTCCCTCAAAGTATGCAAGGTTTCTTCAAATGAATAATCCTCAGCAGGAGATGCAGATGGAATAGACTCCTCAGCATCAGAATCCTCATAGGGAGGTAAAGATAATTCTTGATCAGAACAGGAATCAGAAGAAATAGAAACCTGATCTGTAGATTCATAGTCAGTGTCTTGCCTAGGCCTCTTATCTGGAGGGGGATGGGTACCCCTGATCAAGGTAATAAGGTCTTCAGCCATGTTGATCATCTGTTTTTTAGGCATAGAGGCCTGTACACGTGGCTCAGGCATCTTTTATTTAGATTTTGAAGGTGCCTTTGCCTTTGGTTTTGCAGCTTTTGTTGGTTTGATATAAAAATGTTGAAGTCTGAATACACCCTCAGAAGCCAGTGCCTGCTGAGCGGCTCCGGACCCATCCGAGGGAGATACATCCATCGGTCCAATACCTTGAGTATCTTGCGGCATGCCGGACTCCACATGGGTGTCGGTAGAGGCCTGCGACTCGAAGGTAGCGGGTATCAGAGGCTGCGAAAGCGCCTCACTGAGTACCGGCAAACTGGTGACTGGTTTAGGAGAAGCTTCGTTGTCAGTTTTAGATCTCGACTGCCTTTCACTGTCCGTTTCTTTGCATTTTTTATGTAATCCGGTAGTCGGATTGCTATCTGACGACATCTCTGGGTAGTTAAATCTGTTTCCAAAATACTTAGATGCAAAAATATACCAACGCTTAATAGTGCATTGGTTAAATCTAGCACAAAACTGACAGCCAGGCACGTTGTGATCAGGGCCTAGGCAAGGAATACAGTATAAATGGAAATCCTTATGAGGTATTTGCTTCCCACAAGTAATACAATTATTAACTTTTTCTGATATCGGTAAAAAGCAAGAAAAAAGTTTCCCCAACGGGGTACCGACGCAGGACCCAAGACTTTGGAATTCAGGCCGACTGAGGGCAACCTGCCAGCAGATTACCCAAATGTAATGACTGCAACAGTGAAACACGAAGAACATCTTGGTGGAAACTAGAGAAGTATTTTGGCAAATAAAATTAGGGACTGACAGTCCACCAGTTTAAATGAATATGTTAATATTAAATGTTATTTAGCAAACAGGAAACTAAAGGATTAATTGAGCTGTTTTTAACTGTTTTATTGATTAATTGTATCATGTGATTGCCTTAATGGCTTTTGGGTGTGTATTTATATGGTATGTTGCACTTTTGTGCTTTTCATATGAAGTTGTATACGAATGTGGATATTAAAATACACTATGCTAATACTGTTGGTCTTCAGTGAATTAGATTTATTTATATAGTTTCAGAAGTAATTTCTATTGTCTTGAATAGCTCCTGAATAATCTCTACTATCCATTCCTTAAATTCCTCTCTTTTCAACAGATAGGTGGGAAAGCATCAGTGTCTAATTTTTATTTCATTACACCATGTTTTATTTTAGTTATTGGCACATGGTATGAAATTATTATTGGGTGCATATCGAGACCTTTAATTAAATGCACATGTTCCTGTGAAATGTAAACTCTGTCTAGCCTAGCCCACTTTTTATATCTTAAGGAATAATACATAAATTCACTTCAAACTCCTATTACTGAATTCACATCTTCCTTATGAAATATTTTCCTAAATTTCTTCATAAATCTACCCTCCTCTGTTACACTTTTCCTTCTGAGCCCCCCAGACATATCTTTACTGCTGCAAATCAAATTCCAGTCCCCACCTACAAGTAATATTCCTTGCTGAAAACTGATTATTTCTCCCAGAATTTTCTTAAACTCCATTATAGCAGTTTTAGGCGGAATATAAATACATGTCAGTGTGATCCTCCTCCCTTGCCAGTGGCCCCTTAGCACTACAAATCTGCCATTAGTATCTTTTTATCCTCTTCTGGAATGTTACATTCACATAAAAGGGTAGACTAGATAGGTCTATTGTCTCCTTCCCCCATCAGATAAATGCAGCCCACACCCCTGCTACTTATGTACTAACTCCAAGAAATGTAATGGACTGTGATGTACAATAATACTTTACTTACTTCACTAATACTGGAATGCCCTGCTACTATTATGAATATGTACTACAGATATACATGCCCATTTACCAACAATGTGGAGAGGCATCTCTCAGTCTTAATGAGTCTTTGAGTAAGGTACTCAATGTAATATTCTTATCTGTTTGAGCAAAGTAGTGATATGTCTGTCCTGGAGATATTTTCAACCAGTCATCTAGTTTTATTGAACAGTGTACCATATGGTGAAAACAGGAGGGCCCAAGCTACAAGTCGAATGGTTCACAGATTTTGGCTGAATACTGGCCAGTACAGACTGCAGGGATTGGGAGACATTCTTCCCACTGTGCCACCTGTTGGGGAGGGTATACCTCCAATTCTGTGAGCAGTCCTGGAGACCATACAGGGACAGAGAAATACCAGTGGAGTAATCTGAGCAATGAGTGCAGGCAGCCGTTAAGAGAATTATAATTCACTCACAGGAAGTATGAGCAATGGGGAGACACCATACGAGTCCATAATACAATGATCGACAAAATGTCAGGGGACAGAACTAAATAAAAATGAAGGACGGGCTGGTGTAGCTAGAAGATGTGTACTTCATTCTGGATCGGATTACATTCTTTTTTTTGTTTTTCATGAAGAGTGGTGAGACCATAAAACAAGCTGGTAGATATACAGATGAAGTCTAGATACATTCAAGAGAGCCTGGGACTGGTGAAAGGCACCAGACAAGCCCTTGGATGAGGTAGAAGCCAAATGTCATTTACATTACCAACTGATTCTAAAAGTAAAAAGTTGAGAGCTGTGCTCCTCTGAAATCTGCAAAAAATTAAGTGGATGTGAATCCTGTCAGGCCTCATTATCTTGTGTATGACTAGCTTTTAAAGCTCATTTAGAACCATTTTCTTTATAGGTTCATAGGTTAGCACTAGGCTATTGGCCCTAGGGCCTACACAAGTCTAGCCATAATAATTCCCTGGCTATTTCTTCCCACAATATTTCCCTGGACCCCTGTCTAGCAGGGCGATTGACATGATCCCTGGGGTGAATTTCGTAATTCCCATTCAATCGTCAAGGTTCCTTTTGAAGAGGGCGAAAGAGGTGCTCTGCTTGACATGTATGGGCAGTCTATTCCAGAGTCTGGGGAGTCTCTGGGTCAGGAACCTATCCCTCCAGCATGTTTTGCTTATTGTGATAACAAGGTTTAGATCCCTGGAGCGTGTGGCTCTGAGGGATTGGGATTTCTTTAAGTTTAGCATGTCCAACAGCTCTGGGTTTGACATGGCCTTGTATGTTAAGCAGAGATCACCTCTGAGTAGACAATATGCGACAGAGTATAGCTGGAGCTTTTTTATACGGTCATCATACGGCATCTGCTTTAGGCCTGTGATTCTTTTAGTGAGGTATTTCCACGGTCTTTCCAGTTGTTGTAGATGTCTTGAGAGGTACATACCAAATGAGGCGTTGTATTCTATAATGGGTCTAATGAGGGATGAGTACAGTGGGACAATGACCTCCTTTTTTCTAGATGAAAAGTCCTTAATGATGAGGTGTGCCACATAGAAGGATTTCCTGACTGTTGTGGCAATGTGGTTATCGAAGGTGAGACCACTGTCCACCTGTGTCCCAAAGTCTCTTATCATGCTTTTGGTGTTTAGTGTACTGCCACCTATGTGGTAATTCACAGGTACATGTTTTGTTCCCAAAGGGGATAATTATACATTTCTTGGCATTGAGCTTGAGCGCATGGCTCTGGCACCAGGGATCTGTTACTGTAAGGCCCTTTTGTAGAATATCCACATCATTTGGGGATTCAGTCATGGCTCCCAGTTTGCAGTCATCTGCGAACTTTGTTAGCCAGAGTCCCTTAGTGTTGGCTTGTACTTCAGAGAAGTAGATGCCAAACAAGAGCGGTCCCAGGACTGAATCCTGAGGTACTCCACTTGTCACTTGTCTGGAGATGGATTTGGAGTCAGCTACTTTTAGTGTGGGTTCTGTCAGTAAGCCAGTTGGTAACCCATCGAGTGACGTAGGGATTAATGCCTTGGTGAAATCAGTAGGATTACCAGTTTCCTAAGCAATACTACTACCTGATTTTCATAGACCTCTGTTCTCTCTCTCTATGAAAACATGGCAAAATGTTAGTTTACCAGTACTCCACTTTTCCAACTTTTTTTTCCCAGAACTGCTATCTATATTTTAAACTGCACTACTTCGCACAGGTTCATAGGAGATTACTAGGCTAATGGCTTAAAGGCCCTTACATGCCTAGCCAATATTACCTGATGTTATCCAATATATGGTCCCAAGGGGATAGAGGATGGCATAGGTTTGTGCCTATGCCATGAGTATTTCACAGATTGCCCCTGTCCATAATGGATATAGGCTCTCCCGCAGGAGTGAATTTGTGTTTGCCTATCCATTGATCCAAACTGCATTTGAAGGAGGTCTCTGCTTAATGTGAGCAGGAAGCCTGTTCCAAAGAAGGGGTAACCTCTGAGACACATATCTCTCTCCAGTATGTTTTATTTGAGTCACAGACCAGGCTTAGAGCCTTATATTGGGTAAACCTTGAGCTGACTGTCTTGCAGATGTGCAACAGTTCCACCAGGGCTGGATTTGTGAGTGCCTTGCAGATTAGGCAAAGGTTACCCCTTATCAGTCAGTAGAAGACAGAGTAAAGGGATAGGGCTTTTAGTCTGTCTGTTTAGGACATGCTGTTTACACCCTGTATTTTCTTTGTGGGGAACCTATGAGGTCACTCCATCTTTTGTAAGTGCCTAGGGAAGTACATGCCAAATGGCGCATTGTACTCGATTATTGATCTGATGAGGACTGAGTACAGTGGGACTATAACTTCCTTGGATATGGATGCTATACCTTTACTTACAAGCTGTGCCATATAGATGGCCCTCCTCACCACTGTGGACACACAGTGGTCAAAGTTCAGGCTATCCATCTGTGCACCTAGAGTTTTTACGTCTGAATCTGCTCTTAGGGGTGTAAATTGCAGGGGTATTTCACTTCCAAAGGGTATGATTATGCAAATTTTTCAAATTTAGTTTTGCAACATTGCTCTGGCACCAATCATTTGTCTGATTAAGACCCTCCCGAAGGATATCTACATCACTGTGGGACTCCGTGATTGCCCCGATGCTTGCAGTTATTGGCAAATTTTGTCATCTAGAGGCCTTCCACATTAGCCTTGACTTTAGAGAAGTATATTTCAAACAGGAGTGGTCCCAGCACTGTGCCCTGTAGCACACCAGTAGTAACTGGCTCTTGCTGGATCTAGATTCACCCACAACAAGCACATTTGCACCTTTCCTATAACTAGTCTAGTCCAGATACAGATTTGCTGTATCCAGGACTGTATGTAACTTTTGAGCCCACCCCAAGCCTTTCTGTGTTGGAGGGAAGCCTTCTAGCTTATCAGTGGGAGTGGTAAGCACTAGGTAAGCCTATCTACCACAAGAGGAGTGTCTTCTGGCCCAGAAATTGTAGTTTATTGGCCGTTTGGGCAGTTTATCCATCTCTTTCAATGTTCTGGTTTAAAAGCCTACATATGTGCTTGTTTCCCACCTTTCCTGTAACTAGTCTAGTCCAGATACAGATTTGTTGTATCCAGGACTGTTTGTAAACTTCTGAGTGGTGCCAAAGTCTGCTCTTCAACATTTCCCTTAGATCTGTTAGTTCTCTCCTCTCCTGCACTTTTACTAGCTTATTAGTCTAGCACTTTACCAGACTTCTTGTAGCAATTATTGTAGCACACAAAAGTGCTACCAGCACTAAATGTTTACAAGAAAACAGCTCCACTACTTATTATTAATGCCCACCCCTCCAGGCATGTCTAAAGTTCAGTTTCCTGTGGTTTCTCCTATTAACCTGGTGAACTTGGGCATCCTGAGGCAATGTAGCAACTGCCTTATGTACACTGACAACCCTCTCCTCTTACCTCTTAACACTAAGACTTGTGAGAGATGGACTTATATATCCAAAGTGGAAGCCACGCACTCTCCAGCCAAGACAGGAATAGCCCTCCAGAAAACACACCAGCACTGCCTTCACATAAAAACACAAACCACACACCCACCTTCGCGGAGGCTCTCAATACAAATCTACCCAAAAAGCAGAGACCGCCAAGGCAGAAATGCACACGACCACCACAACACAGCACTAATCATGAGACACATAACTCTCCTAAACAGTGTGCCACTCAATCAAAGCCCTTAAGGCAAAACAGCATGCCCAACACACTAGTCATAGGTGACTTGATAGTGAGGCACACTGATGTCCCACTCACTAGGTTGAATAAAGAGAAAGTAACAGTCAGCTGCCTGTCAGGTGCCAGGATCCGCCACATAGCGCACGCACTCAGGTCCCTCAACAACAGGTACAAATATGACTCTGTCATTGTACACGTGGGTGTGAATGACTTGAAACGTACCTCCCTGGACTACATGAAAAGAGACATGGAGGAGCTCATGGATTATATAGCCCAGGCGGGTATAACCCTAGCCCTGAGAAGCATTCTACCATCGCCCAGAATGATACCAAGTACAAGCAGAAAATGATTTAGTTCAACAATTGGCCAAGTTTCCGGTGTCATTCTAAGGGGATCCAGTATCTGTCTGCCTGGGATGACATGACTTACAGACCTCGATGCTTTGCCAGAGATGGCCTGCATCTGTCACCCCTGGGCTTCTGGATACTGACCAAGGATCTTGCCACCCCTATACTGCCTTTTTTAGGTGGTGTTCCAAAGACCAAATTACCACCATAACAGCTACAAACAAATGCAATCTGAGGGTCATGCTACTCAATGCTAGAAGTCTAAATCTCAAAATGCACTCGCTCGAAGCACTCCTTAAAATGGAGAACATCGTCATTTGTGCTGTAACAAAGACCTGGTTCAAAGCAGCAGAAGGCACCCCTGCACTACCAGGCTATAACTCATTCCACACCTTTTGGCCCCTGAACTTGGAGTGAAGCTCCAAAGGCGGTGGTGTTTCCATATTCATAAAGGATGCACACACCTCCAGATTGGTAGCCCAACATAACTCATCAGAGATACTTCAGGTACAGCTAACACTGGGTAAAACAGTGATTCAGTTTGTAGCCTGCTATAGGTCCCCAACCATTTCACAAGACTCACACTCCACATTTCTAAGCACCTTGAAGAATATTAGGGTCCCACCTAACACTCTCATACTGGGAGACTTCAACTACCCCTCCATAACTGATAGACTTGCCCAACGTTTCCTGGAATTCATTAATTCCAATGACCTGGACCAGCTCCTTCTTACCCCCACTAGAAGTAGCAACATCCTTGACCTGGTCATTACTAACCTGGGCAACCGTTGCTCTACACCAATATTCAACTCCTCCCTGGTTAGATCCAACCACAAACTAATCACCTTGGAAATCCACATCCCTCCCATCCCCACCCCGCAAAGGTAACCACCATGAAAAACTTCTGCAAAGCTAACTTTGGGCTCGTAAAAACAGAGGTGACTAACTTCATGGCACCCATGCAAATGGAGAATAGTTGCATGACCACCAAATTATACACCAATGCACTGTACGAACACGTACACAAATACATGAATCTCGTCATACCCAACAGAACCAAGATGCTCTCCTCCAAAAAAAGGAAGCCAATCTTGTGGTCCTCTGCCATAAACTCTACAACAGGAGGAGGAAACTGATGAGGAATAAGGTGAAGTCCCAAGACTGGAAAATCTCCCTTATCAGCCTCAACAAAAAGCTGAGATCCCTCATCAAATCCTCTAAAGCTAGCTATGAAAACAGAATTGCAACAGATAGTAAAAGACAACCACAAGGCATTCTATAGTTATGTAAAGAATCTCCATGGTAATACCTACATTTGCTCTGAGCTACTGCACAATGGTACCTCCTATACCGAGCCAACAGATATTGCCAATATACTGGCCTAAAGATTCAGTGCCAACTTTACTCCCCCCCCCCCCCAAAGGACCAATCACAATACCAGTAGATTGCTAGGCACCCAGTATTACTGCTGCACAGGTTAAAACAGCACTGTCCAAGGCCAAGAATACAGCTTTTGTGGGAACTGACAATATCCCTGGCTGTGTTCTACATGAACTACAGCATGAACAGGCACCTCACTTGTTTGCCCTGTTCAATCACAGCCTCATCTCAGGCTTTGTCCCTACTGAATGGCGCACTGCTACAGTCATCCCTCTCCACAAAGGAGGAGTGAGTACAGACCCTGGGTACTATCACCCCATTAGCCTGACAAGTCTGATATGCAAAGCTATGGAACGTATCATCATGGACCTAATAAACAAGGATATAGGGAATCTCCAAACTCTGGATCCCACACAGTATTGTGAAGGGTAGATCATGCCTGCTCAATCTAGTCGACTTCTTTGAGTCAGTCACCAGAGCTGTGGATGAAGGCAAGGTGGTTCATACAGCCTACCTTGACCTGGCCAAGGTATCTGATACCATTCCCCACTCAGGAATCATAGAAAAACTCACTAAGCTAGGCATCAACCCTATATCACTAGGTGGGTTGCAAACTGGCTCACAGACAGAACCCACAGTGCGAAAGTAGCTGACTCCAAGTCAGACTGCCGACCAGTCATAGGTAGGTACTAGGCTATTGGCCCTAGGGCCTATATAAGCCTAGCCAAATGGTACCCTGGCTTTTGCCAACCAAGAAAATTATTTTCCTGTGCCCCTGTCAAGCAGAGCCACAGAAGTGATCCCCGGGGTGAATTTCCTATCTCCCATCCAATCATCAAGATTTTTCTTGAAGATTGCTTTGTTTGATATAGATAGGTAGTTTGTTCTAGAGTATGGGAAGTCTCTGGGACAGGAATCTATCCCTCCAGCATGTTCTGTTTATTGTGGTGACAAGGTTTAGGTCTCTAGAGCGTGTAGCTTGGAGGGATTGGGATTTCTTTACGTGGAGCATGTCCAACAGCTCTGGGTTTGACATAGCTTTGTATGTTAGGCAGAGATCGCCTGGGTCATCTCCTGTTTGGTATCTACTTCTCTGAAATCCAGGCCAACATGAAGGGACTCTGGCTGACAAAGTTTGCAGACGATTACAAGTTGGGAGCTATTATTAACTCCCCAAGTGATGTTGACATCCTACAGAAAGGCCTCACTGAGACCAACGACTGATGTCAGAACCATGGCCTTAAGCTCAATGCCAAAAAATGTGTCGTCGTCCCCTCTGGGAAAAACCTGGTTCCCGTGAATTACCACATTGATGGTAGTCTACTGAACACAGAAGGCGTTATAAGAGATCTGGGAACACAGATTGACAGCAACGTCTCTTTTGACCACCACATTGGCACTGTGGTCAGAAAGTCCTTCTATGTGGCACATCTCATTACTAACGGTTTTGCATCCAGGAAGAAAGAGGTCATTGTCTCCCTCTATGCTTCCCTCATTAGGCCAATCATTGAGTACAATGCCCCATTTGTCATTTACCTCACTAGACACCTGGAACTGAAGAGGCCACAAAAGTACCTCACAAAGAGGATCCTAGGCCTTAAATGCTTGTCCTATATGGACAGACTCAAAAAACTCCAACTATTCTCTGTCTCATATCGACTACTTAGAGGAGATCACTGCTTGACTTACAAAGCTATGTCTGACCCAGCTCTGTTAGAAATGCTACATCTAAAGAAATCCCAATCCCTCCGCACCACATGCTCCAGAGACTTCAACCTCATTACCACAATCAACAGAACATGCCGGAGGGACAGGTTCGGAACCCAGAGACTGCCCATGCTATGGAATAGACTTATCATACATGTCAAATAGAGCACCTCACTGGCCCTCTTCAGGAGAAATCTTGACAAGTGGATGGGAAATAGAAAATTCACCCCGGGGATCACTCCAGTGGCTCTACTCGACAGAGGCACTGGGAACTAAGGTTGGGTGGCATGATGCTAGGTTAATCCCATGGGCTAGGCTTGTAAAGGATCCAGGGCCATTAGCCTAGCACACACCTATGAACCTATGTGTCTTGTCCATGAGCCAACCGGCTATCCATCTGGTGATATAGGGATATGTGCCCAGTTTTGGAGTTTATTTAAAATACCTGAGTGGGAAATTGTGTCAAATGCCTTGGCCAGGTCAAGGTAGGCAGAATGCACAGCTTTATCCTCATCCACTGCCCTAGTGACTTTCTCAAAGAAGTCCACCAGATTTAGTAGGCATGATCTGCCCTTGACAAAACCAAATTGTGTTGGGTCCAATGTTCAGAGCTTTCCTATGCCATTATTTATCAGGTCCACTATTATACTTTCCATGGCCTTGCAGATAAGATTAGTCAAACTTTTTGTCTGTAATTTCATGGGGTCAGTTGATGGTCTCCCTTTTATGCAGAAGGATGACTGTTACTGTTCTTCACTCTACCAGGACAGTGTCAGTCTGGAGGCTGTGGTTAAATAAAGATCCTAGTAAGCCTGATAAATCCTGATTCAAGCTGTTTAAGAGGCATCCTGGTATACTGTCATGACCCACTGAAGTCATATTTTTAGCTTTAGATAGCACAGTGGCAACCCGTTCTTTGGTAATAACTGGTGGAGGAATGGTAGAGGGTATTTCATGGAGGACATCTGGTGGTGATGGGGAGGTGAAATTTGAGTTAAATTTATCAGCCAGCACATTTGCTTAATCTTCTGGCTGAGTATAGGTGATGTCATCTACAACTAGTTCTGTGCATTTTTGGTTGTTGCCATTAAGACTGCGGACATAACTTAAAAATGACTTATGGTTGTCCTTAGCTTGGGAGGCTATGTTTGCATCAAAATCTGCTTTCAAAGACATAACTCGTTCTCTGATTTGCTTGTTTAGACTAATGAGGGATTTTTTGCTCTGTTGTGCACAATTTTTCTTACTTCTTGACAGGATTTTCTTTTTTTTGTTGTACAATCTATTAATACCAGGGTCCACCAGGTGGTTTGTTTTTGCAGTTACACCTAGGTTTATTTCAATCTGGTACTGCTGTTTCTATGCAGTTGTTTATATGGCTGTACAGGGCTTTTGTGTACACCTTTGCATAGGCTTCTGTATTTTATGGATTGGGGGGAGCTTGAAAACTAGCTATGCCATCATCAGGTGGCAGTCTAGTTTTATCTTTATTTCAATGGTGGCCACTTTGTGATCTGATCTAAATAGTGAAAACATCACACATGGGTGGATGCAGCACTGTCCCATACTTCTGAGTACCATGTCTAAGATATTTGTACCCCTAGTGACAGTGCAGAATAGCTGCTGCAGGGCAACTGAGTTAGTGGTCGTGTATGTCTCCCAGTTAATGGAAGGGTAGTTAAAATCATCTATGAGTATGGTATTGGACTGGATAATGAGTGATTCAAGTAACTTCAGGTAGGATTTGTGGGTTTTCTGGTTCTTGATGGGGGACCTGTAGCTAGCAAGAATATGGTAATAGATTTCTCCCTTGATTATTTGGACATGGAATCCATGCGTGTCATATTGTTTGACCAGTTTTGAGGTGTACTTATCCTTTACGTAGATAGATACATGTCCACCTTTTACTCTTTCATGTTCAGTAGGTGATCATAACATATGAAAGGCATTACAGCCATGCACTACCAGAGTGCTTTCTGTGGCTTTGAACCATGATTCAATAACTGTACAGATGTTAGCATTCTCTAGGGTGAGGAGAGCTTCTAGCAAGTGCAGTTTTTTGTTGTGTTGACATTTTTTTCATAGTTTAGTACTAGGCTATCTGCCCTGGGGCATTTGTAAGCCTAGCCATAGTGATGTGGCTTTCGCCACCCCATGAAATGGTACAAAAATGCACAGAATAGATTTAGAATACTGTGCCTCTGTCTAGTAGTGACACAATGAAGGTCCCCTTATATAATAAAATTAGTTTACTGTGACCCTGTTTAGCAGTGACACAGATGTGATCCCTGGGGTAAACTTACGATCTCCCATCCACTCATCAAGATTTCTCTTGAAGAGAGTCAGTGAGGGGCTCTGCCTAACATGAACTGGGATCTTGTTCCAAAGCATGGGAAGCCTCAGTAATGAATCTATCCCTCCAGCATGTCCTATTCGTACTTGTGCCGAGGTTTAAGTCTTTAGCTCTCGTGGTCCTGATGGATTTGGACTTTTTGAGGTGGAGCATGTCCATCAGATCCTGACTGGACACGGCCTTGTACGTCAGGCAGAGACCACCTCTGAGCAGGCAGTATGCTACTGAATAGAGATGGAGTTTCTTTAGTCTAGCAGAATAAGACATATGTTGGAGACCCTTGATCCTCTTGGTGAGGTACTTTTGTGGTCTCTCCAGCTGTTGCAAATGCCGGGTGAGGTACATACCAAATGGGGCATTGTACTCAATCATGGGTCTGATGAGGGAGGAGTATAGGGGTACAATGACATCCTTGGATCTGGATGTGAATCCCTTCATGATGAGGTGTGCAAGGTAGAATGTTTTTCTAACCACTTTGGCAACGTGGGTGTCAAATGAGAGGTCGCTGTCGACTTGGGTCCCTAGGTCTCTGATTACTTTTTCCGTACTCAGTGGGTTTCTGTCTATGTGATAATTTGTGGGTACTTTGTTTTTCCCAAAGGGGATGACTATACATTTTTTGGCATTTAGTTTAAGGCCGTGACTCCGGCACCAGTTGTCTGTTTCTGTGAGGCCTTTTTGCAGGATGTATGTGTCCGCTGGTGTACCGACTATGGCGCCTAGTTTGCAGTCATCTGCGAACTTTGTCAGCCACAATTCTCCCATGTTTGCTTTAACATCTGAGAAATAAATGCCGAACAAGTGGGGTCCCAGGACAGATCCCTGAGGGACACCACTTGTGACTGGCTTTGAGTCTGACATTGCTCCAGCGATTTTAACTTTATGGGTTCTGTCCTTTAGCCAGTTTGCAACCCATTTAGTGACATAAGGGTTTACGTTTAAGTTGTTGAGCTTATCTATGATGCCTGAGTGGGGTATTGTGTCGAAGGCCTTAGCCAAGTCCAGGTAGGCTGTATGGACTGCTTTGCCCTCATCAATGGCTCTAGTGACTGTTTCAAAAACGTCAACCAGGTTCAAAAGGCAGGATCTGCCCTTTACAAAGCCGAACTGGGTGGGCCAAGTGTCTGTAGGTCCCCTATGTCTCTGTTTATGAGTTCCATAATGATTCTTTCCATAGCTTTGCAGACCGGGCTGGTTAAGCTTATGGGGCGGTAGTTCCCAGGGTCTGTAGAGGTACCCCCTTTGAGGAGTGGGACCACTGCTGCTGTACGCCAGTGTTCAGGTACATATCCTGTAGTAAGGCTAAGGTTAAATAGCATTTTTATGTGCGGGTTTAGCTCCTCTTGGAGTTCACGTAGCACGCAACCCGGGATACCGTCAGGTCCCATTGATGCTGTGTTTTTAGCTTTGTTGAGGGCAGTTCTCACTTGGACATCTGAGATGACAGGGAGATTACATTCAGCTGGGATAAGTATTTCTTCTTTTGGGGGTGAGGGTGGGGAGAAATTTGCACTGAACCTGTCAGCCAGAATGTTGGCAATATCTGTGGGTTCAGTGTATTTTTGTTGTTGTGAACTAACTCTGAGCATATCTGAGGGTTTCCACCCAGGTTTCTAACATAGCTGAAGAAGGCTTTGTGGTTATCTTTAGTGTCCTTAGCGAGTTTTCTCTCAAAGTTGGCCTTGGATGTTTTTATGAGAGAACGTAGTTTTCTGCTAATGTTGATCAGAGATGTCTTCCCTTTATGGGATTTTGCTCTGTCGTGCAGTAGCTTCCTTCTTTTGTTATACAATTTGTTAATGGCTGAGGTCCACCAGACAGGATGCTTGCCTTTGGTGGAGAGGGACTTGGATTTATTTGGGATTGCATGATCCATGCATTCTTGGGGATGTCCATAGAAAGCATTTGTGAAGGATTCGACATTGTGGGATGTGGTATCCACTGGCCCAGTGGGCTTAAAGGATACCATCTCAGTCTTAAGAAGAGTGAAGTCTGCTTTTGAGAAGTTTTTCACTGTGGTCTTTTGTGCTGGGGGTGGAGGTGGGATATGTATATCCAGGGTGATTAGCTTGTGGTCAGATCTGACAAGTGAGGGGTATACCTCCGGTGTGGAGCATTTTGTCCCCATGTTTGTGATGATCAGGTCTAGTATATTATCTCCCCTAGTGGGAGAGGTGACTAGTTGTTCCAGTGCATTTGAATTTATGAATTCCAGGAACCTTTGGGCTAGGGTGTTAGGGCTAGAATAATGTACCCAATCTATGTTTGGGTAGTTGAAGTCTCCCAGTATGATGGTATTTTGTGATGCATTCATATCCTCCAATGTCTTCAGGAAGGCTGAGTGGGGTTCCTGAGATTGGGAGGGTGGTCTGTAACATGCTACCAGTTGTATAGCAGTTTTGCCTATGGTTAGTTGCACCTGTATGGTCTCTGATGCTTCATGTGTTGCTACTAACCTGGAGGTGTGGGTGTCCTTGATGAATATGGACACTCTCCCTCCCTTTGTGGTTCGGCCTAGGTTTTGGGGCCGAAAAGCATGATACGAGGTATAGCCTGGTAGCGCTGGGGTACTCTCAGGAGCCTTGAACCAGGTTTCAGTTACCGCACAGACGTCGATGTTCTCCATACTGAGGAGTGCATCGAGTGCCTGCATCTCGAGATTTAGACTTCTGGCGTTGAGGAGCATTACCCTTAGTTTTTTTCCATTTTTGTTTTCTAAGGAGGTGGGTTTGTCTTTTGAGCCTTGCCTAAAAAAGGCACTATGGGGGTGGCAAGAGCCTTAGCCAATATCCGGAAGCCCAGTGGTGACAGGTACAAGCCGTCCCTTGTGAAGCAGCGTGGCTTGTCCAACATGTCATCCCAGGCAGACAGACATTGGATCCCCTTAGAATGACACCAGTACTTGAGCCAATTATTAAAGCTGATCATCTTGTCTTTGTATTGTGGCATCATTCTTGGTGAGGGCAAGATGCTGCTCAGGGTCAGGATCATACCAGCCTGGGCTACATAATCAGAGAGCTCCTCTATGTCTCTTTTCATGCAGTCCAGGGAGGTACGTCTCAGGTCATTCACGCCAGCATGGACAATGACGGAGTCATATTTGTACTTGCTTTGGAGTGACCTGAGTGCGTGTGTTATGTGGCGGATCCTAGCTCCCGATAGGCAGCTCACAGTCACCCTCTCCTTGTTCAGCCTGGTAAGCAGGACATCAGTGTGTCTGACTATAGAGTCACCTATTACTAGTGTATCAGGCATGGTGTTTGGCCTTAAGGGCTGTGATTGGTTGACACACTGATTTATTGAAGTATGTGTTGCATGTGTTTTGTTTTGAGGTGGTGGATTTTTGGATGTCTGCTTTGGGACCCTCTGTTGTTTTGGTAAGTTTTTTATTAGAGCCTCCGAGTATGTCTTTGTGTTTTTATGTGTTTGGTTTGCAGTTGTGGTAGGTCTATGTGGGACTGGGTTTGTTGTGTGTGTGGTTACCATCTCCTCCTGTCTGGTCATGCCAGCCCTGAGTTGAGAGAGTTCAGCCTCCAGTTTGGCTATATAGTTGCATCTCTCACATGTATTTGTGTTTGTTGGGAGGAGGAGAGGGTTGTCTGTGTACATGAGACAATTGTAGCATTCTCTCAAGATACCCAGATTAACCAGCTGAACTGGAGAGAACGCCAGTAATCTACCATTCGACATGCTAGAACAGTATAAGGGAGTGCTGTGCCTTTAAGGGAAGTGGATATTCACAGGGGTGGTAGGTGGATGTAGTGCTTACTTAGTACGAGAGTGCTTACTTAGTAGAGAAGTTTTGAGAACAAGTGCTAGGCTTATAATATAGTGAGTAGTCTGATTATACTAAGAGTAGAGCTTCCTTAAGGGAAAATTTGAAGAGTACACTTGGTGGAGCCAGAAGAAGTTTAACCTTGTTTAACCGGTGCTGCGCTATGCGCACAACCGCGCAAAACCGTGCAAACGCGGATTTTAAACAGGGAACAACAAAAGAGCTAGAAATGGTCCAAAACAACCAATTACTACAGCTCTTGTGCTGAGGTCACTTCCCACAGGGACAGGTAGGCTGCTCAAGGTTCCCCACTCCCACTGGTGAGCAAAGAAACTTCCTTCTATCCAAGTAAGGTAATGGACAACACAGGAACTACACCACAGCCCAGAATACAGCAATGCCTGTAAACTATTCTAAACTAGTCAAGGAGAGGCAGGAAAACAAGGATTATTTTTTTGTTTTTTTGATAGAAACACACAGAAAATGCAGAAACAGTGATAAATCAGTTACACAGGCTAGCACACTTTAGTGGGCAGCCTCAACAGTTAAATTAAACAAACAAACTTCCGATCAAATTCGACTAAAAAGTAACTTTAAGTGCAGATTTTAAAATAATGCAGCAAACAGCTATAAAAACAGTTTAAGCTTGTTAAGGGAAAGCTAGAGAAGCTATTTCAAGTAAAAAAAACAGCAAAGATACTTAAATCCAGAAAGTAGTCACTTTTCTGAGTTCTCTGTAGCTAGGACCACTCTGCAGGACCACGAGGAGCTTGTCTGAGTAGTATAGCCAGAAAAAAACGCCCAGAGGCAGATTTTAAACAGGGAACAACAAAAGAGCTAGAAATAGTCCAAAACAACCAATTACTACAGCTCTTGTGCTGAGGTCACTTCCCACAGGGACAGGTAGGCTGCTCAAGGCTCCCCACTCCCACTGTTGAGTAAAGAAACTTCCTTCTATCCAAGTAAGGTAATGGACAACACAGGAACTACACCACAGCCCAGAATACAGCAATGCCTGTAAACTGGTCTAAACTAGTCGAGGAGAGGCGGGAAAACAAGGATTATTTTTTATTATTTTTTTTTTTATAGAAACACACGTTTGCTTTAACATCTGAGAAATAAATGCCGAACAAGAGGGGTCCCAGGACAGATCCATGTGGGACACCACTTGTGACTGGCTTTGAGTCTGACATTCCGTTTTCCTCTTTCTGCATATCCTTACATTTAGTAAATGTAGCATGATTTTTCCATACCTTCTAAGCCACCTTGTTTAAGAACTGCTAGTCTTTCCCTTCTATCAGTCAAATATTAGCTTGACACATGGGTTGCTTCTGTGAAGGAAGTTGTGATATAACCTCACTGTTCTTCCGAGCTTTCATATCTGTTAGATATCTTCTTTGATATGGCATCATTTTGAAAATGTTTGTATACCTGTAATCTAGAGCCCTTAGTTATGATCGTCTCAACTCTACATTTAAGTTGATGGAGAGCAGTGTGGTTTAGGTAATCACTTTTTCTTTAATGGCTGCTCACATTTATGTCTAAAACAATCTCCTACCTACTTAACAGCACTGTTCAAAAGTACTTTTCTTTGTTTGAGCTCCAGTAGAGCTGAGTGACAACTGTGCTATGCGGTGTGCAACATGGGACCTGCTGCTAGGTATGACAACAGTTAAGACACTCCAATTCATAGCTGTAGTTAAAAGTATTCTAGCAATAACTTTTTTTCACAACTAATGTAAACATACCAGCTATATTTTCATATCCTCCTTATGAAGGAGAGGTTTGTTTGTTTACTGTTTCATGACCAGATAAATGGACTGCTCTGTTGATCCTTTTCAGCTATGCCCTAAACCCTTTATCATCTGTAATGAAACTTCTGGTGTCTAGTATGGCTCGCAGTGCCTTCCCTGTCTCATATGGACTTGTGTGGTATTTGATTTCTTTTCTTTTCTTACATGGATGGCTATATGTCCTATTATACCTACATCTCCAATTCTATAATTGTGTAGTCTGCTGTGCTTACATCACAGTCACTGCCTTTTCTGTTTACCATGTTACTGGAACTGACATGATGTCAAAATTATATTTTTCTCTCAATTCTTTGAGTTTAGATAAATTCTGCTCCCATGAGGGGCAACTGTACATACTCTCTTTCATTTTTGTTTTGAATTACCTTATTTTTCTTTTACTCATGAGCTCTTTACCTTTGACTCTCTAATCTACTATACATAGCTTTTCTGCATTTACTTCTTAAAGAAATTTGTCACTAAATGCACTGAAGCTTGAAGAAGGGAAGCCATGGTTTCCAGGATACTTTACTCTATCCCACAAGAGAATACTAGTTAATATAAATGACTTTTAATGAAATCTATGAATATACCCCTTAGAATCCTTATTTCACTTCTCAGACAGATCCAGACAATCAAACATATATAAGAAATTGCATATCATAACTCAATGCCTGAAAAATAAGCAGTTATTCTATGCAAATTCAGAAAGTAAACAAAAAGCTGATTAAAAAAATCAACAAAAATATAATTTTATGGGCAAACTCCCCAATCCCAATGCCACTGTAGCTTCACAACTTATAAATTCTAATCTCAAAATCACACTACCTATGGGAAAAGGGCTTACCCCCTTTCCATTGTTCTGTGACCCCCTGAATATAGCACAGTGGTAAACTCCTGATGTTCAGTCTACAGATCTCAAATAGAGGCACACTTATCATTCTAAACCTTGACTTTCCAAAGATAAACTAATGTAAACCTGCATCCCTCCAAATCTATCCTAGATCTTCAGTAAAGTCAAAGGTCTGCAATCTGTATCAGTTATTTAACCCCATGTTAACAGATACTCTATTGTTACTCACATCATGGAAAGGAAGCACTTCGCAGAGTATCAATTTCTGCTACGCTTCTAAGGCAGCACTCACTTTTAGACTCATCCTTCATTGTTCATTGTGTTCATTGTACCAATTCCGAATCTGCTATAGGTCTTCAAAGTGTTTGCTCCCTATCAAATTGGGATCATAAATTCTGTCACAAAACCAACTGTTAGGATCTCTCTTAAAAGCCTGCGCACTGTCCAGTTTTCTTATCTGTATGGGGAAATTGTTCCACCAACAGCCTGACCTACAGTGAAATGACATCCAATGTTGAGTAGATTTAGAGCTTGCAACTTCAACAAACAAATGTTTGTCCCTTGTCTTGTAAAAATGATTTGTCACACCCAGTTTTGCTGTCAAAATTTCATTGTTTATATTTTTCTAGATCAATATAAGGTCATCCCACAGTAGTCAATAATTTATAATGGAAAGGGATTCTACATCATGTATTTTCTTATATGTTAGATTCTTTACCACTAATATTTGTTTTATGAAGTATTTTTGGATTATCATTGATATTTTTTTTAAATATAATGTACAAAAGGGGAGTAATACACTTGCATCTCTGCGCCACCGAGATGAAAATGTTCTCTTCAAACAGTGCCTCACTAATTTTTATTCTGCATTTTCTATTTTGTATCCAATTGCTAATACATCTTCCAACGTGTCTATTAATTTGTAACTTATTATTCTTATGACACAGAATGAGGGACTTTAGCGAATGTCTTAGCCAACTCCAGATAAACCATATCCACAGACAACCCTGCTTCTGTTGTTTCCCATACTGGCTGAGGTAAACATTAATTAGATTTGTTAGGCATGGAAATCCTTCTGTAAAGCCATGCTGATGAACATTCAAGTTACCCAGTGTACTCCCTGCCCTTCTCGACCAAAGCAAAAGGCGCACACCTTATAGTACTGTCTCCTCCCATTCCTTGTTCTAACTTCATATCGTAGAGGCTTCTTTCTCCTATGGGGCCTACAGCCCCTGTCCAGCAGTTCTTTGTGAAGGTTCTCCATTCCTTCCTTACTCCCCACTGGTGAAGCAGCCTTAGGATGGCTAATCTCTGTCAGGATATCATGAGAAATGCAGTTCTTGAAATGATGGAATTAGGTTATGCTACTCTCCTTCGGCACCCTTGTACTTTCATGCTTTTTGTTTGTAACTTCTGGAGATACCAGTGGTGAGCTGTTTGGATCATGGGCAGTATGGGCAGAGTCCTGGCAAATGGTTTCTATACGTAAGTGTTGTCTCTCTGTGCAGACAGGTGTCCACAGACAGGATAAGATTATATTCCCCATAAGATCACCATGACATGAATGGTTTCTCCACAAGGTCACCATAACACATGCATTCCAAATAAAGTACACATGACATAAGATAATATTCTACAGAACTTCAACACAAAAACTACTGTTCCACAATGATGCAGTGCTCCTGTTTTTCTCGCTTTATATTTTGTCTGCCTGGAGTACACTGGACCTGCAGTCATTAAGGGTAACAGACAGCCCTGTGAAGTCTCTGCTTACTCATATTTTTATCAAGCCCTACAACTACAAAAACAACCTAAATTTTAGTGAAAAGGGAGGGGAAGGTTAGTAATTTCCATAAACCTAAACTGGGGCATACAAAAGAATTTTACTAAACACACTAGACATACCTTAACAACACTCCACCAAGAAACACTATGCCACAATATATGACAAAATTCACAATACAATAATTTATTTAACAATTTTAACATTTTAAATTCACCAAGTCATACAGACCTGTTTCAAGTACAAGTGTAATATCAAATTTGTTTTCTTATTTGTACTGATAAGTCTGCTGAAAACGGAGCTGCTTTTTCGACTGCCCCTTTGTTCTTAACTGAAGCAGAAGCTTTGGTGATGTATCATTCCTCTGTGGGATGAGCACCACCAGAACTGAATTACCTAAGGCATGGCCATCAACCACACACCCAGTAGTAGATTTCATATTTATTTTTTATTTCATTTTATAAAGTGTGCAGAATGCTGATCTCAATGTACCATTTTCAGGTTCAGCCTGGGTCCAGAATAAAAACAGAAAAATGACGGTACAAAATGAATATGAAAGCACTTCAGCAAATTAACATTGTAACAAAAACATTAAAAGTAAAGTAGAATTGAAGCAAATTATCAAACCAAGCATAGATGAGTAGTATATAACAAAACACAAGCCAAATGGCTCAAAAACTTGTAATGTTTTATTACTGTTTACATAGATGAGTAGTATCTTCACTACTAGAAAAAAGAGAGAGTGACCAGAAGACGTAGAGCACTATGTACAGGATATATAAAGTAAAGAAAAAAATGGCTATTTCTGATAAGTAGAGAGTTGTTACATTGGGGTAAGTGTTGTGGCATGATTAGAAATAAGAGATAATTTACTTGTCTATAAGCGTGGATACTAGAGCAAGTGATCTGCCACAACCTGTATCATTTACAAGTTACATCTCTGAGTAGGAACTACTTCAGGTCTTGCTTAAATGATTTGTAGGATGTTTTTGTTTTAGGTGATTAGGAAGTAATTCCTAGATCTGCGGTTTCCGGACAGAGAAACTGTGGTTGGTGCAGTGTAAAATGGTTATTGGCTTCTGTGGAAAGTTGTTAGGTGGGAGGAATCTAAGATGGATCAAAGATTTCCATAATTCCTCCACCCCAATCACAATGTGAGCACCAGCTTCACTATGCCAGCAACTTATGCTCCTACACATGCACCCCCTACAAAGGCTACCGTCATTGGCTTAGGTGGCCATGCTCACATCCCTCTCCAAATGGTTACCTACTTTGGGCAATTGCATCCACCAAGAAGTAATAGATCCACTGACAGGAAGCCAGTAAATTCTTCCCACCATCCAGGTACATTGACAAAAGGTCTCATTTTTCCTGCTCCCCAGCCTGGCTCTTCTAGTAGTCAAGTCACTACTCAAACATTGGTCACCTGGGCTACAGTCAGGGATTTATATCTCTGTGGCACACAGCCAGGTACTTTAGCATAAAAATATATGCATGGACAGTAGAGACTACCTAATCAACCAGCATGTTCTTGGGAAGCAGTTTTGAACCAGAATGTACTGAGTAACCTTTATCAATTTGTTATGTTTAAGAAGAAGATAATCCAGTGAGCAAAAGGTGTGGCTATGGAGCTACTACTACTCAAAATTAGGCTAACATAGTGACAAGCTTCTGGCAGGAAGATATGTTATTCAAAAGTGAAATGGTTAGCCATATAGCCTTTTATTGCTATTTTACTGATGATTTTTTTTTCTAATTTGGAAAGATAATGGATCACATTAAACGATTTACTGACTTATGAACAAGGCCACTGACATTTTAGCATTTACAATGAAAGTGGAGGTTACCAAATTCTATTTTTTTAATGTTCATGAATGCAATAATAAAACAGTTAAGTGCTACTTATAACTATATATTTTACAAACTGCAATAGTAACAGTAACTATTTGTTAGACTATTCCAGTAAGCACTAAAAATATTTAATGAGTAATGTTATCAAAAGTCAGTGCATTAGGTTAAGTAATTTAACTACAGACTATGTCCTTTTTCTTCAAGGTTTAGAAAAAACTGTATCAAAACATATGTCAGCATGGGTTTACTCCCTCCCCCCCTTCCCATTGCTTTGCAAGATCTATGAAGTGGCAACATACAGCAACCCAAAAACTGGAGTCTGGTCATGCGTTTAACACTCACTAGTGACAGTGCAGCTATTTAAGCAAGGGGTGACCAACTGGAGGTCCTTGTCTGCCAATAATGAAGTCATGTCAGCCATGAATCTTTACTTATTAATAAAAGAAGGGTAGAAATGTTATTTTAAGTGTTTGGCTTGCAATATTTGCAAGTATATTACAGAGAGTCCCTATTTTTATTTTTCAGCAACAAGTGGAACATACAAACTCTTGAGATTCTTTAACTGTAATTCAAAACATGTAGTGCATACTGCAGTATGGGCAGGATGTAATTTTTATTACATATGAAAAGACACTTGAAAATTATGATTACTTCAGAAAAGGAGATGTTAAACAGGAGAGGTCTCAGCAGAGAAACCTGGTGGACTCCACTGGTGGCTGGTCTCTTTGTGGAGGGAACTTCCCCTATTTGGATTAGCTGCAACCTGGCTGTGAGCCAGTTTGCAGTCTAGTGGGTGACACAGGAGTTTTTTCCCCAGTTTATTTAGCTTTTCTACTATGCCCGAGTGGGGAATTGTGTAAAAAGCTTTGGCCAGGTTGTGGTATGCGGTGTGTAATGTTTTGCCTTCATCCATTGCTTTGGTGACTTTTTAAAAAAAAATCCATCAGGTTGCGTAAGCATGACTTGCTCTTGATGAATCCAAACTTTGGCAGGTCCAATGTTTGGAGGTCCCCTATGTCCTGATTGATTAATTCCATGATAAATCTTTCAATAGTTTTACATATGAGGCTGGTCAGACTTATGGGTCTGTAATTGCCTGGGTCTGTGGAATGTCCTCCCTTATGCAAGGAAATGACTGTAGCTGTTCTCCATTCACTTGATACAAAGCCAGTATGGAGGCTGAGATTGAACAGTGTTGTTAGGGGAGTAACTATATCGTGCTTCATGCTATTTAAGATGCAGCCATGGATATTGTCAGGACCCATCGATGCAATATTTTTAGCTTTTAATAGCACTTTTAGGTCTTGATTTGAGCAGGAGGCAAGCCAGTTCCAAGTATATCTTGAAGGAGAGATGAATGTGTGAGAGGAGAGCTACTTAAAGCAAAATCTGTCCGCCAGTAAGTTCAGTCACAATCTGTTCAGCGCATTGCTGCGTTATGCTTTTGAGAAGACGAACATCATTAAAAAATGCCATGTGACTGACTTTGGCTTGGGTAGCTACTTTAGCCTCAAACTTGATTTTGATGGATTTTACTAAACTCCTGAGTTGTTTGCTTATTTCAGTGACAGGGGCTCTAACACTTTGAGAAGAACTCCTCTTACTTTTGGTCAAAATTATTTTCCTTTTATTATAAAGTTGTCGATATTATGGTTCCACCACATGCCATTATGTTCCATAATGTTGCAATTATTCTCATAAAGACCCCAGAACTTAACTTTTCTAGAATATAGGCATTTATATTGTCTTACATAAATAAAACTACTTCTGTATAAAAATGTGCTTTGTCTTAACTTGATTATTTTCCACATTGGTGGATGTAGCAGGAACAATTCTGGTTTGAATGAAACAGCCTGAAGTCTCAAAATAACTCATCACTACTCAGTAAACATAATTTTCCTAATATAAAGAAAAATAGATCTCTTTTATTGCTGAGAAAGTTTTTACATTAAGTGCACCACAGATACTGAGACAGAGAGAGTACGCCTATATTCACTTACTGCAACAGTCTGCCAACACAGTGGCAATATTACAGTGTTAAGACAGCACATCTGTATCCAGTAACAGTGTACCATGTTTTTGTGTTAAGACAACACACCTGTATGCATGTTTTGTGCTGGAAGAGTGCATTTGTTTTTCCTTCTACTGCAGAGTGTGTGTGTGTGTGTGTGTGAGATGACAACAATGGAATAACTTCTTCAGACAATTGCAGCAGTCGAGAAGATGGTAGTGATCACAAAGTCAGTTGCGACCCCAAGAACACCATTATCAAAGATGTTGCTGATCCACAATGAAGATTTGGAAGCATGCACTCTTGCCTTTGAGGAGTATGTCAGTCAAGAGGGATGGGGCTGAGCTGACTAGGCTTGAATTCTTTCAGCACCTCTAAGGGGGAATTCTTTTGAGGTTTTATGGATGTAGAAGGAACTAATTAAAAGGACTAAGAAAACGTTAATAAATGTTTACTTTTTCAAGCTAGGGTCACAACTGAAACCTGGGCTCCTAAATTCTATGGCTGGACAATCTCTAAGGACAGAATACTTTGCGGTTAGACTTAAGAGGGTGATAGCAGTAAAAAAACAACAATAAAAAAAATGGTTGACAGAGATGTTAGTCCCTGATAAACTCACTAACTCATGACTGCTATTAAGATGTGGGTATAGCAATCTGACTCTAAAGATTTATAGAACTTTATTCATCTAACACAGAGAGTATTATGTCATGAAAGTTTGCATAAAGTTGCGGGGACTTACCTACAAACAACAGGGGAAGGTGTTATTAATAAACAAAAAGTTCAGTCTCTCAGGAACGTTGTTTAAGTGTAGAAAAGGGAGCACACTGTTGGGTTCTGTACAAATGATGTTAATACATCTGCACCTATGAAAATTACAAACACCGAACATTCTAATAATGCATAGACCCCAGTGACTATGATAGTGTATATGGAAGAATGGTTGAAACCGCATTAAGTTACTATTAAGCAAATGTACTGAAATACTTGATGGAAAACTGCTACAATGGGAATTGGGCTTGGATAGCATTGCTGCCCTTCTAAAGGGGCAACACATATTTGAAAAGAAGGCAAAAGATATTTGAAGAGAAGTAGATGCAAAAGCTTCCAGATATTGAAAATTATATAATACAAAAAATAAGAAAAAGTGGGGAAGTAAAAAATAGAATTTGTGATGGAGAATTTAAAGAAATAGAAACTGAAGTTATGGATTTCCTGAGAAGTTAAGTATTTAGTGTAGAGAATACAACTGTGTTAATGTTACGGCATGATGGAACAATAAGTCTCTAAATTAAGGACAAACAGGTGGAACAGAAAGCATCTGATCACTTGCCACATGAAGATACTCTGGAGCCTTCAAAAAGAAACCAGTACAAAAGTTTGGCTGGCATTGCACAACAAGGGAAGGATCAGGAAACAGTGGAAACTCAAACACAGTCAGTGTTGTGGAGTGACAGACCAGTGAGTTCCATACGGAAAAGCAATGGATGACGCAGGATGCAGCTGAGGAGAATATGTTACAGGAAGATGTTCAGGTACTTTCTGCAGAATGCCCACATGAAATGGAAAACAAAGAATGTGAATGGAGGAGTTGCTTGATTTAACACAGTCTGATAGACATATTAAAATCAATGAAAGAAATAGCTTACAGAAAGGCAATAAGACCCAAAATATTAGAAGGGTGTTAAAAAAATAACGAACACAGCAATCAACACTATTAACAGAAATTCATGTGAAATAACAGAATTAAATAGAACACATTACTGTTTAGCTAAATTAATAACAGATAAAGGCCTACCACAAAAACACACAGCAATAAGGGAAAGGAAAGGAAGAAATCAAAATGTGATCATGTAAGCATCAGAGAAAAGTAAAAAGCAATTAAGACAAGAAGTGGTACTGTTAGAAGAGTATATAAGAGTGAACAGATCAACAAATTACCTCAGAGACAGAAGTGATAAAAGCAATGTGCAGTATCACAACAGACTATGATCTGCCATACATTATTGCAAATAATAAACTAAAGATATTGGGACAGGCAGAAAAACTTAGAAGATATGTAGATAAACATAAAGGGAAAGTACAAACTAAGCAATTCACTGATGACCCCAAAAAGTTTTATAGAGAATTGGGAAACAAAGCAATAGGAATTGAGCCACCACAAAAAAAAAACATTGAAATAGACACATTTTGGAGAAATATCTATGAGGATCGTGTGGAACATAAAGATGTTGAATGGATAGAAGAAGTAAGAGAGAAGTACAAATGTACAAGATATAAAATAGGATGAATTAATGGCCACAGAAATTGAAACAAAATTAAGGAAAACTCCGGGCTCACATACAGTACCTAACTTTTGGCTAAAAGTATGAACATCTTTACATGAAGATTTACCCCTAAGTAAGAACAACAGGAAAAACAATACTCCTTCTTAACAGTGAACCAGCAAGTTATCCTAAAAACTATAGACCAGTAACTTGCCTTATGACGATGTATAAACTATACTTAGACCACAAAAACAAAGCAAAAAAATCGCAAACCACAATCAAATCAGTAGATCTTGAAAACAATAAAACTTTTATTCCAATATACACTCTTAGCGCCTCGGCTAAACAGCCTTCAAGAAGTAAGACAGTATAAAACAGCAGTCCCTTAAATACTGAATCATGAAAAAGCAAGCCTAAAACTAATTATCCAATTAAGTAATTAGATTAGAATTCTCCAATTACTTTCAATATTCAAACCATCAGGAGACAAAGTTCCATATTTTAAAATAAAAATTGATTCCTTATATAAAAGTTTATTTTTTATTTTTTGAATATGGAATGTAATTTTATTTATTTATTTTTATATTTGTTGACTGGGTTTGTCCGATTGGGCTACAAATGCCCATTTTCAGTGGAGGCCTGAGGAGAAAAGCTCCAACAGAAAATAGAAATTTTACATATTAAATGCATATAGAAATACATTCATCAGTACCACAGATTACTGCATTACAGTGCCACACATTACATTCATCAGTACCACACATTATTGCATTACAGTATCATACATTAAACTGTCGCAAGTGAAATACATAGAAATGCATTCATCACAGGGATACATTCATAATTACATATTATATACATGGGTTCCTATCAGTTTGTCGAAACGTCAACAGTTCGAACACCATATGTTCGAACTGTGAAGTTCGAAAACTGATTATCGGGAAGCCGCGGAACACCAAATTCTTTCCCAAGGATAGATAAGGCTGGATAAGGAGAAAGTCACGGTTAGTTGTCTGTCAGTAGCCAGAATCTGCCATATCACACACATACTCAAGTCTCTCAACAACAGGTACTGATATGACTCTGTCATAGTCCATGTTGGTGTGAATGACTTGAGACGTACCTCCCTGGACTATATGAAGACAGACATGATTTGACTCACTGAATATGTGTCCCAGGCAGGTATATCCCTAGCCTTAAGCAGCATTCTACCGTCACCGAGAATGATGCCTAAATACAAACAGAAAATGATTGACTTTAACAATTGGCTTAGTTTCTGGTGTCATTCCAGGGGTATCCAGTACCTGACAGCCTGAGAAGATGTAATCGACAGACCACGATGCTTTGCCAGAGATGGCCTGCATCTGTCTCACCTGGGCTTCAGGATTCTGGCAAAGGCCCTTGTCTCCCCATAGTGCCTTTTTTAGGAAAAGTGACGAGGTTAAAACTACCAACATAAAAATTTCAACAAAACACAAATTAAAGGTCATGCTGCTAAACGCTAGGAGTCTAAACACGAAACTGCACTCATTGCAAGCATTCCTAACCCTGGAAAATGCTGACATCTGTGCGGTCACAGAAACCTGGTTCAAAGCTGCAAACAGCACCCCAGCCTTACCTGGTTACTCATCCTATCATACATTCAGACCCCAAACTGTGGGTAGTAAAGCCAAAAGAGGTGGAGTTTGAATATATATTAAAGACATACACACCTCCAGGCTAGTCAAACTGTATGATGCACAGGAGACACTGCAGGTGCAGTTAACTATTCAGAAGACCCCTATACAAATAATAGCTAGCTACCAGCCCCCAAATTTGACCCAAGATGCCCAAACTGCCTATCTAGACCTCTTCGAATCTATCAAGATTCAACCCTTTACCCTAATCCTGGGTGACTTTAATTACCCAAACATAGACTGGAAGAACTACTCTCGCCAGAACACAAATACCCAGAGATTCCTTGATTTTGTAAATGCAAATGCTTTGGAACAGCTAGTCAACAACCCCTATCTAGGAACTGGCACCAGTATCCAAAACTATACCAAATTACTATACAAACATTTATATAGATGCATGGAATCAGGAATACCTGACAGGACTAAATCATCCTCCGCAAGGAAGAGTAAACCTGTCTGGTGGACATCTGCAATAAATAAACTCTATAACAAAAGAAAAAAATTGCTGACCAGGACCAAGAAGGAGCAGGTGTCCAATTGGAAGGAATATCTCCTTAGCCTAAACAAGCAAATAAGGGCACAAGTGAAATTCTACAAAGCAAACTTTGAGTCCAAATTGGCCACATCTACTAGAGACAATCATAAGGCCTTCTTCACATATGTCCGTAATCTCAAAGGTAGCAGACAGATCTGTTCAGAACTGATGGTCAAGGACACCACACATACAAATGCCATAGATACAGCAAACTTGCTGGCTAACAGATTCAGCGAAAATTTCACCCCTCTGTCTCCCCATCAGTAAATCAATCCCAGTATCTGCCCCCTTCCCCTTATAACTAGGGATCAGGTCATCATTGCTCTCTCAAAGGCAAAAAATACAGCCTCCATGGGACCTGATAATATTCCAGGCTGCATCCTGCATGAACTCAGGCAGGAACTTGCAGCACTATTAGGCATCCTATTCAACCAAAGCCTGAGTACTGGTTTTGCCCCAGCTGAGTGGAGGGCAGCCACTGTCATCCCTTTACACAAAGGTGGAGCGTCTATTGATCTGGGAAATTATAGACCCATAAGCCTAACTAGCCTGATCTGCAAGGTCATGGAACGGATTATCACGGACCTCATAAACAAGGACATTGGCAACCTCCAAACACTCGATCTCACACAGTTTGGCTTCGTCAAGGGGAGGTCATGTCTGTTAAATTTGGTCAACTTTTTTGAGACAGTCACCAAAGCCATGGATGAGGGGAAGACAGTGCACATTGCCTACCTTGACCTGGCCAAAGCCTTCAACACTATTCCCCACTCGGGAATAATAGATAAACTCTCTCAACTAGACATCAATCCGTATGTTACCAGATGGGTAGCCAACTGGCTCACTGATAAAATCCACCTAGTCAAAATAGGGGAAGCCACCTCAAGCAGTAGACCCATATCGAGTGGCATACCCCAGGGTTCGGCCTTGGGGCCTCTGTTATTTGGGATATACTTTTCTAAGGTACAGGCCAAAACCAGTGGGCTATGGATGACCATATTTGCAGACGACTGCAAGTTGGGAGCTGTCATCAATTCACCTAGTGACGTGGACATCCTCCAAGAGGGTCTCACCCAAACAAATGACTGGTGCCAGAAACATGGCCTCAAGCCAAATACAAATAAATGCATCATCATCCCCTTTGGGGAGAGAGATGTCCCCACAAATTATCACATTAATAACAATGTTCTAAGCACTCAGTCAGTCGTGAGGGATTTGGGCACCCAGATTGATAGCAGCCTGACTTCTGACCACCATGTTGCTTCCATTGTATGGAAAGCTTTCTATATGGCCCACCTTATAAGTAAAAGTATCTCATCCAGGGACAAGGAAGTCATAACATCCCTGTATTCTTCCCTTATAAGGAACATTACTGAGTACAATGCCACATTCGGCATATACCTCACAAAGCATAAGCAACAGCTGGAGAGACCACAGAGGTTCCTCACCAGGAGAATTCAGGACCTCAAAAATCTACCATATATAGATAGGCTAAAAGCCCTATGCCTTTACTCTGTTTCATACAGACTCCTCAGAGGTGACCTCTGTCTTTCATACAAGGCGATCTTGGACCCGCCTTGATGGGACTGCTGCATATCCGCAAGTCAAGCTTCACTCGAGTAACCCACACAAGCGGCCTCAACCTGGTCTGTGACATCAATAGGACTTGCTGGTAGGACAGATTTGTGTCCCAGAGACTCCCCCCGTCTATAGAATAAACTCCCTCTCCACGTCAAGCACAGTACCTCTTTATGCCTTTTTAAGCGCAATCTGGATAACTGGATGGGAAATAGAAAATACATCCCTGTGATTCCACCCGTGTCCCTGCTGGACAGGAGCATCGGGGTGCTGATTTGTCTATGCATGGGCTAAACTGTTGGCTAGGCTTATAAGGGCCTCAAGGCCACTCGCCTAGTAACTTCCTATGATCCTATGAAATAAAGTCATAATGGAGAATTGTAAAAAGGGGAGGAATCTAAGTATGGTATAGATAGATTACAAAAAAAATATCCCCCATTCATGGAAAAAAGTGCTTACAAATGTATAAGATACAATCTACAATGATCAGTTACATTACAGTGACCATGAAACAGAGGCAAATCACTTTGCAGCTAAACCATGATAAAGGACAAATTATTATTGGAAGGACAAAAATTCAAAGGGGGATATTAGAAGGTGACTCTTTGCCACCACTACTCTTTTGTCTTGCCCTTAATCCATTAAGCTGTCTACTTAACAGATTAGGTTGTTGTTGTTGTGTCTTTCAGCTTTTCCCAGTTAGGGGTCGCCACAGCGGAACTCCGGTCCGCTAATGATTGGCAGTAGATTTTTACGTGCTGAGTTGCCAGCCCTGACGCACAACCTTCAACGAAGGTACGCCCATTCACGCATGTCTCCACACAGAAGACGCTCTAGCTGAGAATCGAACAGGACAATGTCTTACTGTGAGGTGACAATGCTACCGCAGCACCACCACCGCAGTCCTACTTAACAGATTAGGTCATGGTTACAATTTGGCTCTCAAAAATCAACAAAGTGCAAAGACTTCTCATCTTCTCTAAGTGGGTGATTTAAAACCATATAGTTTATCAGATGAGGAACTGAAAGCACAAATGCAATTGGTTAAAATTTCTCAGATGATATAAGAATGTCATTTGGTCTCGATAAATGTGCAAAAGCAACATTTAAAGCAGGAAAACTGCAGCACCAAGAAAATATCAGTTTGGGACAGGAATGTGATATAAAGGAACCAAAATATGAAAGGTTAATATTGGCGGCTCAGGATAGTGGACAACATACACATCAGAGAAGCAGAGAAATGCAGGTTCTGTAAAACAGAACTGGAAACAGTCACACAACTTGTTGCTGGGTGTGATACACTAATGGCAGAGGGCCTGTATAATGAAAGGCATAATAATGTGGCAAGACTGTTGCATTGGGTACTGTGCAAGCATTACAACACTGAAGTAGCTAACAAGCAGTGGAAACTTGAGCCACAAAGCATTACAAAGAATGAAGTTTTATCACATAGGATCTCCCACTACCAACAGTTCAAAAAATAGATGTGAGAAAGCCAGAAAAGAAGACAAAAGTAGCACTGATCACTGACATTGCTAAACCCAGTGATTACAGAGTCTTGCATACAGAGAGCCACAAAGTCAAAATATACCAGGATTTGCAGGCAGAAATGAGAGCAATGTGGATGGACACACAATTTCAATAGTAGTAGGAGCAATGGGTCTCATAAAAAAAGAATTTATAGTCATATTTAGATGTGCTACCAATACATGTAACTGCATATGAATTACAGAAGGAGTCAGGTCTGGGCACAATGCGCATGATGCAAAGAGCACTTTTGGCTAACATCAAAGACTGAACCAATACTAATTTCATGAATTTTAATCATACTTAGTAATGGATGTCCATTCCCGTAACGGTACTAGAATCCCAAAAGGCTTTGAGAAATTAAACCAAGGTCAATACATCTGTAAAAAGAAAATTATGACTGATAATGGTGTGCATTCATGGGGAAAATAAATGATACTCCATTTCTCAGACTGAGATACAAAAGGAATTTAGAAAAGTGTTGACTCTACTGTAGTTGTAACTAGTTTCACACATGATATGATAACTGGGAAGGACTTCCCTCATTTTCAGGAACTTTGGAAAAAATGAGCGGCATTAACTCTTTTGATAGGGCAAACCAACAGCATAAGGGGAGAACCTGTTCGAGAACCCCCATATCCTTTCTAGGAATTTGTCATTATAAGCCCAGATTCAATTCTCCAATCAGTACAGACTATGCAATGAAATTAGAAAAAAAGATATGGCTACAGACTGAAAGTTATTTAAATAAAAAACAGAGAACGAGTAGGGTATAAACAAGGAAAGACTTATCAAAAGTGATTTTCATTCAGAGGGACCTATTTTCAGGGAATGTAGAAAAGACACTTGACAGAGCAATATGCACTCATACTAAAACAGATATTCTTTGGGCAGAAAAGGAAGAGTGGATAATGAGAAACAAGTCAAGACTCGACCTACTGATGACCTGCTCTGCTACTAACAAACTACCAATTAATCCCAAGAAATCCAATTTCATGCTCTGCCTCAGCCAAGAATGTACCTACTATTCCTCCTACTATATTAACAGATCTTACTGGGAACAGAATACCTAATGTCACTGAACAGAACTACCTATGCCAAACAATCGACTCTACCCTTTCCTTGACCAGACTCACAGATTTTGTAACTAATAAAATCCTTGCTCAATTAAAATTAAGTTGCAAGATCAGTTACTTCCTTTCACCTGCTGCTCTCACGACCATTGCTAAAAATATTTTAATACGCAAAGTTCAATATGGCCTTCCTTTTCTCATTATGCATTTATCCCATAATACTCACAGAATACATACCGCTGAGAATAAATTTTGCAGATTCATTTTATTAGCAGACCTCCAGATATAGCACTGCAATTTGTTAAAAAATTCTAAATGGCTTTCAGTGCCTCAATTATTTTCTAATTACACTGCCCCCTGTTAAGAGTAAAACTACCTTTACAAGACAATCCTTATGTACTCAGAAGTACACAGGACAACAGTTGCTCTGTTGTATGTCCTCCAGTTAAAAATGGTGTACGTGAGACAGCCTTCTTGAACTAGTCCGTTACTTTAAATCTGAGGTTAATACAGGAGTAGAAATGACACAAGACACCAAGGCTCAAACTTAACAATTTATTAAGCAAAACTTTTCTAAATAAACAGTAAAGCTAATACTAAATAAACAGAAAGACTAATAGATCATGTACTTACAAGCATATGCATAAACAAAATCATCTTTGCCACTGATAGGGAAACTTCAAATCCTATCCAGTGCAGCTATCTGTTCAGTCAAGGCAAGGCCGACACTGGCAAAATGTCTCTAAGCTCAGTTCAGGCTGGTGCTGTGATCAAATCCGGATGCTGATGATGATTTTCATCTTAGCCTTTGAGCTTTTATAGTCTTCATGAGTTGATGGAATATTGTAGAAAGATCTGACATTACAGGCTCATCATGAGTTGATGGAATATTTTAGAAAATTACAGATCATTTCCTAAGTTGTAAACAAACCTTGTAATGTCTGGTCTTGTGCCCTACTTCCCTTTTTCAAAGAACAGTTAGCTCACAACCTTGTGATATAGTTCCTCTTTGAAATCCCCACATTCTGGTAAACATCTTTTAAGCTGATAAACAACTTATAGGTTAACAAAAGTTCAGTAATACCAGTAATCAGTGAGCAAGGCCTGCTCTTAAGCATATTGTATTGTTACAATATTAGCAGCATATAGTGAGGTAGTGGCATATCAAGAACTAGCAATAATCAATCTAACAATAATTAAACATACACAGGGATATGTGGCTCGAGGCATAGCAAAAACTGGTAGACTGTGTGGATCCGTCACAGGCCACCCCGAGCAACGTACGCTGTGTATCCCTTGTAATGGTTAAAACTGACAACATCAGTTTGTACCTTCTCATCACTTTACAATAAATGCAGCATGATATTATGCGAAATAACACAGAAATTATTGTGGTCAAAAGTAAAGGATGCAATAACAAATTAAACCACACTGAAGCCTTAGATGACCACATAAAAACATCATACCAATGCGAACCAGTTATATCCTGTATTTCATTTGCAATTTTTACAATGGTACCTTTGTCTTTAATCATTTTAATCACTGTTTGATGCGCATCGTTTAGTGTTTTATTTAGAAGTTGCAACACTGTTTGTCCTTCCTGCTTAATCTGTTGAAAGTCCGGGTGGACTAGAGATGGCCATTTAAAAGTGTGTAATGGTTCTATGCTAGCATTAAGTGTGACGTCCATCCATCTAGTCAGTCTAATCAATTCTCCAGTACAAAAATCAATAATTGCATGGATATTACTTTTACAGTATGCTCCACCAGTTGTGATTATCCCATCACTCCAGGCTAATTTACAGGAAGATATCACACAAACAGTGGTATCATTTAGCTGGTAGATGTCTGTACTATTCACTACATACCTGTGCCAGGTGCATTCCCCAGTTCCATTATGTAAGCATGGGTGAGGCTTCCTCTTCACCATGTTTCACAACCTGCCACATCAACGGGTGCATCATTATAATCAATCAAAGTAGATTCAATTTGGGGTACCCACCAATTATTTCCAAATTGCAAGGGCAATGTAACAAATGGACAGACTGCTTTGTCCCTTTCTTACTAGCAAGATAGTCAAAAATCAGTATAGAAGACTTATTTTCACATGCAAAATCTATTGGCTTTAACCAATGATACAGTTGCAGTTCCTTTTGCCAATGGGCTGCCTTTTTAGCCCCCCAAGTTTGAGTGAATTGCAAATATTGCTGGTTGGCAGTCAACTGAGATAAGATACAAAAAGTCTGATTTACTTCTGCTGTGAGGTTATTTAAAATCTGTTCTGTATATGTATTTGTATGTTCAATCCACCTCCACAAGACAATTTGAGTTAAAATACCATCTACAGTTCTTTGTCCCAGCTCGGGATCATGGTCTGCTAGTAGCTTAAAGGCCATATTTAGGTCAGTGCCCAAACGGCTCAATTTGCTATGTAGGGTATCTATATCTACACTGTTTAGGAATCCAGTCCCTGTTCCGACTGCACCTAGTGCAGTACCAAGAATACCTGTGACATCACGTTTACTTCTTTTATATTTGTAATGTTTGTATTTGATATGCAAAGAATCAACCGGCCATAATTGTACAATTTTACAATGTGGATACCTGGTGGTAATATCAACTGCTGACATGTCAACTATCATTTTAATACGTTGTATAACTCTAGCACTACTTACAGTTTTACATCCTCTGGTATATCTTACCACATGTCCCAAACCATTAAATACAGTTGAACTATTGTCCATGGCATATATCTCCAAATCCGGCGATAGGGTCTCCGCGGTGTCATTTTCCCTTTGAAATTCAGCTATGCAGGAGGAATCTAATGGAGACTTGGCTAAAGAAAATCCCGACTCGTTTAGCCTTTGGTACAAACCTCCAAAAGGTTTGGAAAAACATTTTTCAGGATGTCTATCACAGTTCAGTCTACATACAGTTGTAATGTTTTCCGTCTGAGTGATGTTCCAAGTTAAGGCAGGCTTGGGTGTCACCGCATACAGATGGTCTCCCAATTTCCAATAAAAGTCACAGTCAGCTGTTAAATTTGCAACATCTTCCCCTTCGAATAGAGGGACAGGATCAAGACAGTCATATGGCCCATCTAAGTGTTGTCGTCGGAAAAGGTTGGCTCCTTCCCAAACAGTGGCAATAATCTATGGAGAGGAAAATACAATGGTTGTTTAGCAGAATCAAGTAATACTAAAACAGTATCACCAGGTCCATCACAAATTACTGTCCCATGTTCATTTGGCTGATTGGGTGTGGTCACTATAACTTTCATTCCCAGCCATTTGCCTGGTTTAGTATCACAGTCTTGTAGTAAAATAACAGCATCTTGATGCATACAAATTTCTACTAAAGGTTGTCCTTTTTGAATTATCTGTGTCTTGTTATCTAAATTGATAGCCTTCACTATCACTTCTCGTTCTGGCTCCCATAATGTAAAAACCTCCCAACTTTCTCCTAATAGCCCTTTTTGCCCCCAGTGCCAATTCTCTGGGAGAAAGAGTTTCCAACCTGTCTCAACTAATACCATATTTTGTGCTGGCACTCTTTGTTCAGTCAATGCACATAGCCAGAATCGAGTTTGATCAGTATTTGTCAAAAGAGGGTATATGGCATTCGGATTCAGCTTTTCTATTTTCAAAACACAGCAGTTGGGCCGAATGTCATTCATATGCATTTGCAAGGGAGTTCCTTGATGCTTCCGATGTCTATTATTCAGCTGACTCACAGCTAATTCTAATACCTTTGCCCAGCCTCGTAACGTTCCATCATTCGTGTTCTTTCGAATCTGTTCTTTAAGGAGCCCATTATACCTTTCAATTAAACCAGCAGCTTGGGGATGATATGGGATATGCAGCACCCATCGAACTCCATTTTCCTTTGCCCATTCTTGAACCTCTGCTCCGGTAAAGTGGCTGCCTTGGTCACTTTGGATTTCAGTGGGAATCCCATATGTCATACATAATTTATTCAATCCTTTTAACACTGCTTGCTGGTTTGCCTTTTTGCATGGGGACACCATTAGTAATCCTGAATAAGTGTCCACCATCGTCAGGCAGTATTGCTGATTTTGATCCAGTGGTAAAGGACCAATAAAGTCTACTTGCCAAATTTGTGCTGGACGACTGCCTCTGTGAATGTGTCCAGATGCTTCTGCTTGCAGTTGCTTTTGTTTATTTCTTTGACAGATTTCACACTGCTTTATAACATCTGCAGTTATTTCCTTATTCAACTGCATACCATGCCTTCGTGCCCATTCTATTGTCGCATCTCTTCCCAAATGCCCACTCCGATCATGGGCCCATCTTGCCATACTAGCACTTTCGGCTTTTTCTTCAGCAACATGTACCACGGCCATCTTATCTACCTGCTGGTTATGCCTCCTTTCATTTGTTACAAGTGATGCATGGGCATCTACATGTCCAACACTGATTTTGCATTGTTGAGCTTTTTCCCAAATCCGTTGCCAGTCTTCTGAACCTCCCCATAGAGGTCTGCCATGGATCTTCCAATCCTGTTGCTGCCAGGCAGGTAACCAGGTTGTCAATCCCTTAAAGACTGCCCAGCTGTCAGTATAGATGTATGCTTCATCCCCAGGTGATAAACTATCGATGACCAGGGCAACAGCTCGTAATTCTGCCTGATTATTTGAACCGGCAGTACCTTCGTCAAATAACACAGTTTCTGTTCGTGGGCAATAAGCCACTGCAGTCCAGGTCCTACCATTTGATCCAATTTTGGCAGAACCATCAGTAAACCATGCAAATTTTTGTTTTTCTGCATCTAAATTATCAAATGGTAATGCTTCAGTAATTGGAGACTGTGGAAGCTCATGTCGCTGTTGTTCTATCGCATCAGCATCATCCAGAATTACCAGTCCAGCCAACTGTTGTTGCACCTGCGACACTACAGGCACAATGTTGGCCCTTTCCTGTAAATACCACTTCCACTTTTGTACAGTCGAAGATTGTGCTATCAGGGTTTTCATCAAAGTATTGTCTCGTAACCACCCCTGGATTGGGTAGTCTATCTTAACTGTCACTGTTTGTTGTTTAGTTATTCCTTCCACATGAATCAATGCTGTGTACACCGCTAGTACATGCTGCTCAAGGGGGCTATATCTCACCTGTGCCCCAGTCAGGGATTTGGACCAAAATCCCAAGGGTCTCTTTTTTCCAGTGTCATCCTTCTGCCACAGCCCCCAAGACATAACATTATTGGCAACTGTTACTTCAAGGACAAAAGGTTGTTGTGGATCAACTGGGCCCAGCCCCACGCTCTGCTGTAGAGCCTTTTTTGCTTCTTCAAAAGCCGTATGTTGCTTGGGACCCCACTGAAATTCACATTTTTTCCTAGTTACATAGTGAATGAGTCGCAAAATCAGTCCAAGGTGAGGTACAAATGCTCTCCAAAAGCCCATTGCTCCCAAGAAGGCCTGTGCCTGCTGTTTCGTTTTTGGGACTGCAATTTTCTGGATACTCTCCAGTGCTGCTGCAGGAATTTCCCTTTTCGCTCCATTCCAAATCATACCAAGGAATTTTACTGATGTCCCTTGTTGTGTTTTATTCTCATTTATAGCCCACCCTCTGTTCTGAAGGTGCTGAATTACAGTTTTTAGTGCGATATCCACTTCAGATCTTTCTCCAGTAATCATTATGTCATCAATGTAATGAAAAATAGTCACTTTGTCCAGCTGTAACTTGGCTAGGTCTCTAGCCACTAGTCCATAACACAGGGTAGGGCTGTGCAGATATCCCTGAGGTAACACTTGGAAGGTATACTGCCTCCCCTCCCAGGTAAAAGCAAATTGGGCTCTGCTTTCTTCTGCTATCGGAATGGAGAAGAAGGCATTTGCTAAGTCCAAAACTGCATGATATGGTCCAGCAGATGAAGACAGTCTTTCCACGATCGTAACAATGTCTGGAACAGCTGCCGCTAAGGGTGGGGCCACCTTGTTCAGACCTCGATAATCTACAGTCATTCACCATGATCCATCAGGTTTCTTTACTGGCCACACCGGACTGTTGAATGGACTCACTGTTGGCTCAAGTATGCCAACCCGAAGCAGTTCTTGGATCATCTCAGTGATCTCAGCGTGCCCACCTGGGATACGATATTGTTTGATGTTCACTATTGTTTTAGGCGTGGGAATATAAAGCGGTTCCCACTTAGCATTGCCTCGAAGTACAGCCTTAACTGCGTTGACTGAACAATGCCACACTCCAAATCTAAATGGCCCTACAGTTGTTTCCAAAGTTCTACCCTTTAACACATCTATTCCTAAAATGTGTTCAGGTACTGGAGCTATTACTGCTTCAATGTAAATAGGAATACCATCCCCAAAAGCTCTTAATCTTGGTTTTGGTACCTAGTGTCTTTGCCCCTCCATAACCATCAATTTCTACATACTGTCCACGAAATCTACGGAGGTTGCCTGCAAAAATGGTTACTTCTGATCCTGTGTCTACCAGAGCCATCACATGTTGTGACCCTCCCCTCCAAAAAATGGTAAGGGGTACATAAGGGTGTCGGTCCCCAGGTGTAATTGCTCTTACTGTACCCCTAGCTACTGGGGACCCGCTTTCTAGTCAATTTGTCTCTATTTTTTCGACAGGGGTTCTCCATCCCTTTCCTCCCCAGTCTCTCTCATCATTAAATTCCCCCTTTTGCCATTGTGCTAGCTCCTCATCAGTAGGGATGTCAGGATATAATTGATTCCATCCTACCTTCCCCTTCAGTGGTACTCCTGGTTGGACTTTTTGTAGGGGTTTGCTTTTTACTTTCAGAACTTGAACCTTTTTCTTTTTGTTTTTGCTTCCACTTTTTATATAATTCTTCAGTAGCTATCCCATCTATTTCCGCAGCTTCAACCCCCCACCTTAACAGATCCAGAAACATTTGCTTTCTTGTAACTTTTTCTCCAGATTTATCTTTCGATTTCTCCACATTTGCCTTTCTAGCTCTTCTCTGTTCTTTTTCTTCCACTAATTCTGCCATTTGATTTAGAGTGGCTATTACATCCCATATCTGCTGACCTACACAGTCTGCCAGGGCAGCCATCAGCTGCCCTTTCCACCACTGTGGTGCGTTTTTGATTAATTTGCTCCTCATATTGCTAGTCATAATTTGTGCATCTGGCCCTTTCGGAAGCACTAATGTCCCATTCCTCAATTCCAGTGAGTAAACGGTAGCCAACATAGCCATTTCTCTTAACTGCTGTATTGCCTCTGCTATTGTTTTCCAAGGCTTATGTTCATCAGCTACTGCTGTAGCATCAGGCCAAGTAGCGCGGAAAGCCGAGGCTAACCACACCACCAGTGTATTCACCTGGGGATCATCATGGTTCACATTGTTTACTATTTGCTTTAAGCGTGGGTGAAACACCAAACATGCACACTGGTGCATCTCTTCAGCATTTAGAGACACCGCTTCTCCCCCTGTGTCCCAAACCCGAAGAAACCATGCTAAAACAGTTTCCCCTGGCCTTTGCTTATAGATTTGGATTATATTCAATAATTCAGCTTGAGTATAACTCCGCACCTCAACCCATTGTTGTGGAGCTGCCCCCCCAGTATACTGTCCCTTTTTCTCAATAACTGGGCGTGCCTCCACTGACGGAGAATTTACTATTTCAAAATCACTATCACCCTCATCTGTCGAGGGGAGATCACCTTCCCACTCCTCAGGATCAAACTCTGCCTTACACAGCAAAGCACGAACCCGAGGCCTTGAGGGCGGATGGCGTAGTTTTCTCCCGTTTCGTTGTGTACGCTGTTGAATTATTCGATTAGTTAGAGTCACTGAATTAGATTTCCAGTGTTCAGCTTCCTCCCCTACTTTAACAAGTGCCATGTTTGCCTTCTCCAAGGCATCTCTATCCAATCTATGTGTATGCGTATGTTCTTTACATTGCTCTTCTAATTCTAAAACTTTTTCTTTTAGTTTCTCTACATCTCTGTCTAATTCCTGAATTGCTTCAAAGAACAGCCATCCGGCTGCTCCCACCCCTTCCTTCGCCTTTTTCCCCTTATCATCCAATTTTAGTTCTGATAAAGCTCTAGCTAGACTATCAGGGTCTGCCTTAGGTCTTTCCTGCAAGGGTTTTGGGGAAGGAGGAGGTGAAACTTGACTCAATACCTTAGCAAGAGGATCCCACTTCCCAAATAATGCTGTCAAAGTAGTATCAACGCCCAACTTATTTGGGGTGCCTAATGCGGCATCCTTCTTACCTATGCCTAGGTGTTTTAAAGGAAAAAACATTGGTTGTTGTTGTGACATTTCCACTGTAAACCCCAGATCCTGCCGACTACGCCAAGTGAACTAGTCCGTTACTTTAAAATCTGAGGTTAATACAGGAGTAGAAATGACACAAGACACCAAGGCTTAAACTTAACAATTTATTAAGCAAAACTTTTCTAAATAAACAGTAAAGCTAATACTAAATAAACAGAAAGACTAATAGATCATGTACTTACAAGCATATGCATAAACAAAATCATCTTTGCCACTGATAGGGAAACTTCAAATCCTATCCAGTGCAGCTATCTGTTCAGTCAAGGCAAGGCCGACACTGGCGAAATGTCTCTAAGCTCAGTTCAGGCTGGTGCAGTGATCAAATCCGGATGCTGATAATGATTTTCATCTTAGCCTTTGAGCTTTTATAGTCTTCATGAGTTGATGGAATATTGTAGAAAGATCTGACATTACAGGCTCATCATGAGTTGATGGAATATTTTAGAAAATTACAGATCATTTCCTAAGTTGTAAACAAACCTTGTAATGTCTGGTCTTGTGCCCTACTTCCCTTTTTCAAAGAACAGTTAGCTCACAACCTTGTGATATAGTTCCTCTTTGAAATCCCCACATTCTGGTAAACATCTTTTAAGCTGATAAACAACTTATAGGTTAACAAAAGTTCAGTAATACCAGTAATCAGTGAGCAAGGCCTGCTCTTAAGCATATTGTATTGTTACAATATTAGCAGCATATAGTGAGGTAGTGGCATATCAAGAACTAGCAATAATCAATCTAGCAATAATTAAACATACACAGGGATATGTGGCTCGAGGGATAGCAAAAACTGGTAGACTGTGTGGATCCGTCACACTTCTCTAGACTGGGACCTGCTACCTGGAATCAACCTGCCTACAGATATCAAAATCTATAAACCATTAAAAGCTTCAAAGATACACCTAAACAGCATCTCTCAGCCTCTTAATGTGGCATCTTATACTGAAATATTTCACATATATATAGCAATTTATGTATTATATGCATGACCACAATGTATTTTATGCAAACCTTAGCTTGCATTTTGTATATATCTTTTTTTCAATGTACTCTGACTGAATCTTTTAATGTTACCCTATCTGAATTCAATCTTATGTACTAATTTTGTATATCATATTGTTGACTCAAAGACCTTGATGCATTTTATGCTCTGAGTGGAAGTGGTGACCGAAAAGGGTCAACAGAGCAGACCACTTATTCCATGATCAAATAGTAAATAAATAAATAAGAGAGAAGAACCCTACAGGACAGCAATGGAATACAATGCATCAAGTTCATGAAGTAAAAGACCTTGAAAAAACAATGACACAGAGCCACCCAATGATTACTAGGAATACTGGTATGAACTATAACCTTCTAAGGTGAGGATGGGTGCATGGAAGTCAAAGTACCTCTGCAGGCAGGACAGAAAACATAACTCTCTGTCACAACAGGCTTATATTACGGAAACCCCTGGCTTAGCAGAGCGGGTTACAATTCAAAGAAGCCCACTGAGAGAACACAACTTTGAGCAGAGTATAGAAAAACAGTTCTCATACTATCAAAGGCATAATCATATTAATAGCACTCAGACATCCCTGATGGAAGTCATAAGAACTAGCAAATAAACACATACATAGATGCTCAGTAATCTCTTCAAGATGTAAACATAAGGCCTGCATCACTGTGCCATTTCTATTTAAATTTCTACAACCTTTACATATAAAAAACAACAACGTTTGTAAAAAATACTTATATTCTCACCCCCATGGCTTCCACTTAACACAACTTATGACAAATCAGCAAATATGTCTATTTCAAATGAGTCTGCATACACATGCCGTTTCAAAATCAAGTTAAACAGTCCATACAAGTAAATCTAAACAACAACAATCTTGTGTATATAAAGAACAGCAAAATAAGTAAAAAATACTTATATGGACACCCCCATGGCTTTACTAAGCACATCTTGTCATAAATCAACAAGTTTATCTATTGTAAATGAATCTGCATTCTAATAACAGCTGGTCAGTTTTCAAAGCTTCAGGGCACTTTCCATGCACTCAAACTGTCAAGCAGCTTGAGCTGAGCTGACTATAAGATAAGTTTGGGTGCAAAGCCCTTCAGAGCTTTATTGCCAGCTAGGAGGATGATCCCCTGAGGCTTTGGAGGATTGATGGTTGGCTTGTACTTTTTATTATGCAGATAAGTTCCCTTTGGGTAAACTTCCATTTTCTTAAATTTTGTTAATGTATTATTACTTTCCTCTTCAGTCAATTTATTTTAAAACTAGGGGTGTTGTTTAAATATTCAGTGTTGAGACTGCAATATTAAAATGCAGCACTTGTCTTTTTCTGTCAGTTTAAAAGTAGTGTATAATAACTGCAAATATATTTTCTCTGGAGAAAATGTTTATTTTTTTCCATTGTGGGGTTGCATAGTGTTTTAAAGCACATTTTTCTGTCAAAAAATAATTTTTGTGGACTGGTAGCTTTACTGGTATTTGCTGCTTGTCTTCCGCAAGAAAGAGGCACTATTTTCAGCTTGACCACGGAACAGTCTGCTGGTCCCATGGTCATCCCGTATTCCAGTCACAAAAATAAAAAGTTAAGCAAACAGCCTTTGCCACCAAAGCAGGCTAGCAACTTGCCTCAGCCACAGGTGGGTGACTGTGCTGTGGCCATTTGTTGTACCTCAGAACACTCATCTTTTGCCCTGGATCCCCCTGGTGTAGCACCTACAGCCACTATGGACTGGGATTTAGCTACGTCCTCTGCAGCTGTTGCAGAGTCCCCTGAGTGGGAAGGGAGAGCCACTCTTGTTAGTTCTGGGAAAGGGAACAGGGAAGGTTTTCCTCTTGTGTCAGAATGCCATTAGTAACATGGTTGGCTCAATTATTCCTACTATAAAGAAAAAGAAAACCAAGCAAATATCTACTCCTCCTCAAAATTTTTTTTTGGATAGGAGTAGTTTACTGGGAATGGCTCAGGGTTTAATTTAGGATATGAATCCTTCTTGTAAAATAGTTTCTGGTAAAATAAATTCCTCTTTTCCTAAAAAAAAAAGATTCATGATTCTGAATCTGAACAGGAAGATGCAGAGATGGATTCAGGGTTTTGTCCTCAGATTTCTGATTCAGACTCAGAGGAGAGCTCAATTTCTGATGGGGTTTCTCCTTCTCTGAAACTATTGTTAGAATGTCCCAGTGTTTTCAGTGGGAGAACACTGAGGTTTCTCAGTACCTCAGAAAATACTACGAACTGTTACAGAAGGGATATCCAGAACCTACACCCATTCCTCCAGTCTTGAACGTTTTAGAGAATATGTCTTACCACCAGCAATTTTCCTGGCAGTCGGCCAGCTGTCCCTAAAAAGGCAGACGGGATGTATAAAGTTTCTCAGTATTTTAAATTTTTACACACTATTTCCAAACGTGACCCAGTAGCTACAGACTTAGTTGATTCAATTGCTGCTGAGCACTTAGTTTGTGGCAGTCATACTCTTTCTAATAAGGGTGGGAAAATTATTGATAGGTATGGGAAAAATGTATTCTTCTGTAACTTTGATATTCAGAATTCAGAATAGTCGGGCTCATTTATCAAATAAAGTTTGTCCTGACAAATTGTGAAAGTATGACAAATGTTTTACATACAGTTTCTTCTTGTGAAGAAAAATCTGCTTTAAATAACGTAGTTTCTTCTATTGCACAAGTTACTACTCATTGTTTACAGTGTGTGTATAACTCTGATACTTCTCTTCCAGGGCTATGGCCACTGGTACTCTTTTAAGAAGGTTTGTTTCACTGCATTTTCAAAACCTCCCACATGATGTAGAAAATGATATTTTAAATTCTCCTTTGGATAGATATTTAGTGTTTGGCCCCTCAGCTGCAAAGGAGATCAAAAAGTTTGATGAAAGGGGCTAGCTGTCCCAGTGAATCTCTAAAATTTTTCAGCCCTCCTTTTCCAAATTGTTCAAGGGATTTTCTTTCTCCTCATCCAGTTTTGGCAAAATACCAAAATAAATAGACATTTAAGAATAAAAGACAATGGGGGTTCCAAAAAGAAGTGTCAAACCTCCCAAAACCATGGACAGTCCAACAAGTCTGAATGACTACTCAAGAGATTGTGACCACCCCCCCCCCCCCATCCCTCCCTGGCCCCATTTCTCATCCAGAAAATCTGAAGCTCCATTTTTCTCTTTGGCAACAGATTGTTTCTTGACATCAAGGTCACAAATGAAAGTGGGAGGAAATTCTACCTTTCCAAGGCATCATTCTTCATCCTGCAGATCAGACTTTTTGTTTCCACCAGTTCTTCATCACATGCTGTTCCAAGGAGTGATGGAAGCAATTCTTCCTTCCCAGGTGGGGAACGGGTTTTATTCAAGGATGTTCCTAATACCAAAGACAGAAAATGGTTGGAGATCAATTCTAGGTCTTTCTTTCTTTCCTAAACATGTTTCTGATAGTGCCCAGATACAGAATGTTGCCATTTCACAACCTGTTGCCTCTTCTTCCTCTTTCAATTTTCCTGGTAACACTAGACTTAAAAGATGCTTATCATCATATCACTATTCATCCAGACTTCAAACATTTCTTAAGGTTTTGTGTGTCTGGATCTTATTATCAGTTCTTTGCCTTACCTTCTGAACTATCCACTGCACCATTATATAACTCATAGCACGCTACAGGGTATCCACATTTTTTTCCATATTTAGATGACTTGCTTATCTTTGCAAAGTCTTTTTCCAAGGTGTCAGGAATCTTTCTCTCTCTTTCTATCTCTCTCATGAGATATCTCTGTTGCACAAAGTGGGATTCCAAGAGAACATTCAAAAGTCTTTCTTGAATCCTTCACACAGGATTGTGTTCCCAGGATCTCAACTAGACACCACAGTTCAAAAAGCTTATCTTTCACAGGAAAAAGTAAATGTTTATTAAATACTCTCTCTAACATTTTACATTCAGACTTTGATCACTGAAAGGGAATACCTCAGCATATTGGATCTCACAGCATCGATGATTCTAGATAGCCCTGGCAAGACTCCACATGAGAAGGATACAGTGGTATCTGAACTGTCTTTGATTCCAGCATCAACACCCCTTATCTTTTCAAACACCAATGCTGGGGTTTGTCAGAACATAAATATTTTGGTGGAGACAACAGATATCCCTAAATCCAGGTCTCCCCTTCTCCCTCCCTGCTCCGAAGCAGTAAGCCACCACCAATGCTTCAGACTTTGTTTGGGGAGCAGTTTCATGTAAAGAATGTGGGACACCAAGGACAGATATGCTTGCCCTGATCAAGGCACTCAACTCTCCGAACCATCTTTGGTCCTCAGGACTTCATCAAGTGGTTACAGAGACAGTACCATAGTCATGTGTGTGCATCAACAAGCAAGGGGGAACCCCCTTTGCAGACTAGCTGTGTTAGCTTGGGATATAGCTTCACAGAACAATCTCACTATACAGGCATCCTACATTCCGTCAGAGCAAAATGATATAGCCAAAAAGCTGAGCAGGGCCAGGCAGACCTGTCTTCAAAGATTTGCTCCATCTATGGGGAATTACTCAAGTAGACCTTTTTCCCTCTTCTCTCAACCATCAACTGGAAACGTTTCTGTTCCAGATCTCCATGCAAGAAGACCTGGAAGACAGATACCTTTTAATTTTCTTTGCACAGGATTGCTCCTGTATGCCTTTCCACTAATATCCAGGGTACTTCTAAATTTTCAGAAGGAACTCCCAAAGATCATTGTGTTGGCTCCCTTATGACCCAGGTAACCATGGTTCTCTCTTCATTTGGAAATGGCCAGGGGTAATTACCACAAACGTCTTCACAAACTGGACCTACTCACACAAAACCAGGGGTGTTTGATATATCCTAACATCGATCATCTTCAACTGACTGACTGGATGACAGGGTCTTAATTCCTTTTAGGCACCCGTTTTCTGAGGACATACAGCAGGTACTAATGGAGGCAAGAAAGCCTGCTACTAGAAAATCATATATTAGTAAATGGAAAAGGTTTGCTAGTTGATGCTGACAACATAACCTACACCAATTTACGGCTAATTGTTCTCTGGTTTTACAATAATTGTGTGAGTTACTATCCTATGGCCTTCTTATTCCTCTATCAAAGTTATTACCAGCCATTTCAGCATGTCTACCCATGGATCCAACTCTTTCAGGGCAGTTTCATGACAAAATATTATTGAAAGGGGTGTGCATAACAGGCTTCCTAGAAAACCATTAGCCCCTCCTTGGAATCTTAATTTTGTATTAGAGAAGCTAAAACCTGCTCCATTTGAACCAGCTAATCTGGCTGATTTGAGGTTCTTAGTATGACAAAAGTATAATTGTGTAAAATTTTACCATAACAGTAGATGTCCTCTTCACCATTGAGGTATTCTTCACTAAAGTGATCCTCTGCCACGGGGAAATCTTGTTTGTCCAAGGGAAGAAATTTTCTATCTAGGGCCTTGCTCATAACCAGGACCCATTTTCTGTGGAGGTGCCTCTGGTCCTTTTTTATTTGTTTGAATTGCTCCATGGTGGGTTGACTTATTCTTCAGTTAAAGCTCACCTTTTAGCTGTTTTGCTTGTCTGCCTTTGACCCCTCATTTGGCCTCTAGGTTTGAGGTCAAACAATTTCTTAAAGGCGTCCTTCACATTAGACCTCCCAGGAAGCATATTTCTCCTTCCCAAGATTTTAATTTTGTTCTTGAGAAGTTGACTCAGGTTCCTTTTCAGCCTGCAGCTTTGGCTTCATTGCAACATTGTTCTTATAAAACTGTCCTTTTGTTTGGCTCTTTCTTCGGCTAGGCAGGTGTCTGAGCTTCAGGCTCTTATGGCTGCTCCTCCTTTTTTGTTTTTTCATAAGAACAGGGTGTCTCTTTGCACTAATCCTTCTTTTATGCTCAAGTTGGTTAATGAATTGTCTCTTATTCAGTCTATTAATTTGCACACCTTTTTTCCTTCTTCGCATTTTGCTAATGAGAAGGTTCTTCACACCTTGGATTTACATAGGCTGCACAGGTATTATTTGGATAAGACTAAGACCATTCGCAAGTCTGAGCAAGTTTTTATTTCTTTTTATCCTAGACCTCTTGGTTTGGCAGTTTCTAAACAAACTACTTCCTCTTGGATTTCTAAGGTCATGTCTTTTTGCTATCCATTTTTATAGATAAAAAAACTTTTTTGCCTGTGTAAAGGCTTGTTCTACCAGGGCTGTGGCATCCTGTGGTCCTTTTTTCAAGAGGATGGACACCAGTTCCATCCTTGAAGCTGCTACTTGGTCCTCTGTCCATACCTTTACTAAGCATTACAAATTGGATATTGTTTCCAGAGCAAGAGCTGGCTTTGCCAGGGCTATTTTGCATGGTTTTCTGGAGGATTCTTCTGGGCCTTCCTCCACCCAACTTTCCTCTTCAGCTTTTGTACTCTCCCTTTAGTGAAGAATACTGCAACAGTGATGTGAAAGGACATAGTATTGTGTAAAATCTTAACATAACAATAGATGTCCTTTTCTTTATTGTTGCGGTATTCACTCCCTCTCTCCTCCCCCATTTTCTTTTCCTTTTTTTTCCTTGCTGGATGCACATGTTCCTCCTTTTTTCCTTGTACTGTTGTTCCTTTTGGAGCTCTTCAGTTCTGAATATGTTTGCATGTCACCTTTATGCCCTATGCCCTACACTGTGAGCAGGGAGCATATGTGTGATGTACAATGTCCCTATAATAACCTAAGGCTTTGGTATACTGGCAGGACATCAGGCTGCCCTTGGTAGGAGATCCCTTTAGAGAAGAATACTGCAACAGTGACATGGAAGGACATCAGTTTTACTGATTGCTCTGATGTGTGCAAGAAGAGTATCTGAGTTATAAGTTCTAGGCAAGCTAGTGTTTCCACTGTATGATTCCTTAAACATATTGTGTTACAGGCACACAGGATATATGCAAATGACCCTTTAAGGACATCAGGTGTTTGAGCTATATGGCAGTTCTGAATGCCTATGACATTTTTCTTTTTAAGTCTGTTATGGACAAATTCAGGCCAGTACCGCCACACCCCACTAGCTGTGGACATGCATGTTTCAGCCTTCTTATAGCCTTTGTCAGCACAGCATAAGTGGTCTGTTTGGCTAACTTTTAAAAACACAGGGCTGCCGTACCTAGCTGATGTCCATAACCATTAGGGTGTCTGCAAAATATCCCAACTAACAAACTAAAACAATGAGTAAAAAGGTCACACAGACAAACCAATCAGTAAAAACTGAAAGACAAACCTAGCCAAGCTTGGGTTTCCACTGTGTGATTCCTTAAACCTCTTGTATTACAGAATGCACTGAAGGCTTTGGAGAGATCTAAGAAGAGGGGAGACACTAGCTTATTGTTATCCCTGGCTTTAATTACAGCATCTGAGAAAGCTACCAGAGCAGTTGCAGTGCTGTGGTCTGACGTAAACTATACTGATTAGGATACACGGTGTTCGGTGATTAAATGTTGTAGGAGTTGTTTGTGACTGCGTTTCCTCTAACAAGATTGCAGTAGGCCTAGAGTTGGTAATTTTAGTGGAGTTACTTCCTTTGTAAAGAGGAATGGTACAGAATTTCTTCCAGAGAGATGGAACAATTGGTTCTTTTATGGATTGACTGAGACCAGATAAGCAATCAAAGCTGAGGATAATTTTAGATATTCTGTTGGAAGATTGCCATGAGTGGGAGAGCAGGGTTTAAGTTTCTTAATAATTATTTTATGTAAGAAGTGGAGGCACTTTTTCGGAAGACTGAGTTTATTTAAGGTGGCAGGCAATTAAGGGGTAGATAGGCTTTGTATGGGGTTGTGGATGAAGGTAGCAATGGAGTATGTGAAATGGGAATGAAAATTAGTGGTGAATTTCTATATGAGAAAGTTCTGGACAAAGGTTTGAAATAATTACTGTTCCAGGGTATAAGATGTTTTTTTAATGGAAGACAAAAAATTTTTTGACATTTTTTTTTTTGTTAATTTGAGGGTCCAAGTTGTAACTTTTTTTGAGGTTTCTATGTTGTTTATACGTTTGTAGATGAACGAAGGATTTCCACTTTTGCCAGTTATTTCACACATATCACTATTATGCATTAAGGTTCTGGCAGCATTTGATAGCCACTGGGTTTGGATGGTTTTAACTCTTTTTCTTCTTATGGGTATCAGGCTATTAAGCTTTTCAAGAAAAAGTGCACTGAATTTTAAGATAGCTTCATCTAATGGTAAAGAATGGAGGATGGACCAGCTAAGAGATGTGAGTATATTACTGAATATATCAGGGTTTAAATTTGCAAGGTTAAGACTTTCTTTGCAGAGGAAATGTTTAGAAAGCTGGGTAGAAAGCCCCTGAACAAAGATGGGAAGATGGTCATTGAGACAGAGTCAGGGAGGGTACAAAGAAAATAGCAGTAAGACTTTCTTTGCAGAGGAAATGTTTAGAAAGCTGGGTAGAAAGCCCCTGAACAAAGATGGGAAGATGGTCATTGAGACAGAGTCAGGGAGGGTACAAAGAAAATAGCAGTAATGTGGACTGGAAACTAAGATCCAGTCAAGCACAGAGGCACTATCTGTGGCTTTGGTGACATGATTAGCTGTAGGAATCCTTATAGGTTGATGCTACTAGAGGGGGAAACAGATCTAAGGGTTTGCTGGTCAATAGATCACCGAACATTGGTAACTGAGTAACAGCTTATTTCTAGCTCTCCCAAGTGTGAAAACAGAAACTCAGCAGAGAAGGCCAGTAGACTTGTGTTTAGGGGTGAATTTCAGTAACTGGCTAGTAGATACACTGCCTGGATGCCAGGAATAAAGAAGACCTGGAAAAAAATAAGCTACAAAATGTGAGGAAGAAACACTGACTAGGGAGAATTATGTAGCTGTTCAGCAAAAAGTAAGGCAACCTTCAGACATGAATTCCACTAACCTATATGAAGATATAAGTCAACTGCATACAGACCTGGTTAAAATAAACAGAACACTGATATACTACATCATCACAAACAACAAAAGGCTGGAACAAATGCAAGAAGCTGTAAACAGATATTTAGATGAGATGATAAAGCTGCCAAAATCAGAGGTTGAAATGAAGAAAAGGCTGGCTGAATATGACACTGCTCAGGAAGAGATGTTTCAAAAAAATAATAGAATTAGAGGACCGGGCACATAGTGAAAACTTGAGAGTTTCAGCTATACCAGAGAAGCTGGAAGGAACAGACTGCATTAAATTTATGAAAGCACAAATGAGCAACTGGACTGGTACTCCACAGCAGGACTTATTAGTTGAATGGGTGTGGGGACATTGTGTGAATGCATCAAATCTAGCTATAAGAAAGCAACCTAGACCTTTAATAGTAAGGATGCAATCCTACCAGCAGAAAGAGTTGATTTTGTCAAAACTGTGGCAGAAGGACAAAATACTAAAAGTAGAAGACGGCAGAGTGTTTGTGGAGAATGATTACTCATTGTACACCAGGCAAAAGAGAAGTAAATTCATTTCTCTATTCAAAGCATATAGAGACACCAGTGTGAGATTCAAACTGCTATATCCAGCTGTCTTCAAGTTATTCTTCCCTGGAGGGACAAAATCATTTTTTGATGAAGTGCATGCTAAGGAGGTAATACAAAAGTTTGTCCAATAAAAAAACTGAGCTGTGAAACAGAAGGAGATTCTGCTTCTCGTTCCTCTGGTAATAAAGACCACAGACAGACTGCACCTGTGAAACCTTTTCAAGTTATTTCAATGAAAAATGTTGGAGTAAAGAAAGGGAGCATGAGTGTTAACTAGAAGAATTGAGAGTACATTGGAAATGATATTTGGGTGATGGAGAAGAACAGTAATAAAATCAGTATCTTAATGTGGGACTACAATACAATAATTTTATTTGTGAAATATGACAGCACAAGAAAATCTGGAAATATTGGACTTCTTCAAAATTTGTTTGCTGAGTGGGGGACTCTAAAGTATATGCCCTACTTCATGTCATTAATGTTCAGAAAAATGCTTGGGGGTGGGGAAGAGAGGGGAGAATGCTAACTGTAAGTAATGAAAAAACTTTCTTTTCTTAATAGTACTGTATCTGTGTTGCATGGTTTTCTTTGCATGCTATTTTTGGGCATAATGAGGATTATAAACAGGTGGTGTTTTTATTTTTCTCCCCTCATCTTCTTCTTTTCTTGTGCAGTTTTAAAAAACAAAAACAATGAAATGATTTAAAAAAAATTAAATAAAAAAAAAAGGAAAAAAGGAGCCTGGTCAAGGGAGCATGACAGAGTTTTAACCACACACAAGGCAAGGTTGAAGCTGTAGTTCAACAACAGTTTACTGTACCACAAAATAAAAGAAACATAAGCACTTTCATTATATAAAATACATATACTTTAGAGTCCCCCACTCAGCAAACAAATTTTGAAGAAGTCCAAGAACTGATGGACATGCTCCACCTCAAAAAATCCAAATCCATCAGAACCATGAGAGCTAAAGACATAAACCTCGGCACAAGTATGAATAGAACATGCTGGAGGGATAGATTCATAACCCAGAGGCTTCCCATGCTCTGGAACAAGATCCCAGTTCATGTTAGGCAGAGCCCCTCACTGACTCTCTTCAAGAGAAATCTTGATGAGTGGATGGGAGATCGTAAGTTTACCCCAGGGGTCACATCTGTGTCACTACTAGACAGGGGCACAGTAAACTAATTCTATTATATAAGGGGACCTTCACTGTGTCACTACTAGACAGAGGCACAGTATTCTAAATCTATTCTTTGCATTTTTGTACCATTTTATGGGGTGGCGAAAGCCACATCACTATGGCTAGGCTTACAAATGCCCCTGGGCAGATAGCCTAGTACTAAACTATGAAACTATGAAACATAACTTCATCAGATAAAAGCCAGCATTCAAATGGGCACATATATATGACATGTATTGCCACATGACAAACACCAATTCATGAATTAAAGCAACAATGTATAAAAATGCTAAAAACACATATAACCATTAGTAGATTCCCCAGAAAAAAAATATATATTTATTTAGGAAAATAATAAATATGAATGTAAAAAGCACATATTTTGAAAAAAACAACTAAAAATGTAAATATGTAAATATGTGTGTATAAATCTATAAACACATATGTATGTGTATAAATCTATGCTATCTCAATTCTGCCTTCATCTTTAACACACATCCTATAGATGCAATTTCATTTAAACCTGGGAACCCCACTGCATCCAGGCGCAAAATCCAACGCACCTCACGGTTCTCCAAGAACATTTCCCAGGGACCACCTCTTGTAGTCTTTTGCACTTGTTCAATTATAATGAACTTGAAGTGGTGTTCAGAGAATTCTAGAATGTGTCTATATAGGGCATTGGTAGTTTTTTTCTTCCGTATATCATAATTGTGCTCATAAATACGTTGCTTCAGCATTTGTTCCATCTTGCCAATATAAAAAGCAGGACAGGCCTGGCACAATGACCCATATACAACTCCAGAACTATTACAATTATAATGCCCCTTCACTCTAAAATTAAACCCATTGATAGCAAAAAGCTCACCCACATTGATGTAGTTACAGTGATGGCATCTCCCACATGGATACATGTACTTATGTTTTAAATCATCATGTTGTTTACCAACTTTTTCTACCAAACTTTTGATGTTCAAACCTCTTTTCCATACTATGACTGGTTTGTTACTAATTCTAGATCTAACTTCCCCATCTCCCAACAAAATCTTCCAATTTTTTTTTGCTAGAATCTCCTGGATCGATTTAAATTCCACAGAGAATCTGGTTATAAAGGATAATTTGAAAATGGTATCAGTAGTAGTAGTAACTATACTCCCCCTGTTTACTAGAATAGTTGAATTACAAGCCTGTCCTGCTTTTTATATTGGCAAGACGGAATGGATGCTGAAGCAACGTATTTATGAGCACAATTATGATATATGGAAGAAAAAACTACCAATGCCCTACATAGACACATTCTGGAATTCCCTGAACACCACTTCAAATTCATTATAATTGAACAATTGCAAAAAGAATACAAGAGGCGGTCCCTGGCAATTGTTCTTGAAGAACTGTGAGCTGTATTGGATTTTGCTCCTGGATGCAATGGGGTTCCCAGGTTTAAATATAATTGCATCTACAGGATGTGTGTTAAAAATGAAGGCAGAATTGAGATAGCATAGATATATACACATAAATATGTTTATGGATTTATACACACATATTTACATATTTACATTTTAGTTGTTTTTTTTAAATATGTGCTTTTTACATTTATATTTATTATTTTCCTAAATAAATATATATATATTTTTTTCTGGGGAATCTACTAATGGTTATATGTCTTTTTAAATTTTTATACATTGTTGCTTTAATTCATTAATTGGTGTTTGTCATGTGACAATACATGTCATATATATTTGCCCATTTGAATGTTGGTTTTATCTGATGAAGATATGTGTTTTATATAATGAAAGCGCTTATGTTATTTTGTGTTGCAATAAACTGTTGGTGAACTACAGCTCCAACCTTGCCTTGTGTGTGGTTAAAACGTTTGTGCTTTTCTGTGGAATATAGCATGACAGAGTTCAAATTAATGTGCTTTTTTCATTCTTGCATGGAAAAATGACTGATTAAGGACCTTTGTTTTAAGACAGAGAGCAAGTAAATGAAAAAGAATACTGAATATTATACGGCTTTTTTTCTAGCATTTGTAAATATGTATAGTAAGGGGTCTGACTTTACATCAACGAAATGCCACTTACCCGAAACCTGTTTCACCGAGATGAAAACACCGACAGCAGCAAAACATGAACGTCCTGGAACACTGACTGTTCACTCCAGGTAAGTAACCGCTCAGCCAGCCTGTTGAAATTTGCCCCTTACCCCCATGGTAGTGCGATCTTGGAGATGGTATAGTTAGGTGGGGTTGCCCCAACATGGGTGAGTTTAGTTTTCTGTCATTTCCATGTTTGTTTCGGGTGTTCGAGCAGTTACCTACCTGAAGTGAACAGTCGGTATTCCTTGATGTCGGTGTTTTGCTGCTGTCAGTGTTTTCGTCTCGGTAAAACAGGTTTAGGGAAAGTGGCATTTCATTGATGTAAAGTAGACCCATACTAAGTAGCATTTCTGTAACTGGTCTTCATGCCTCCATGGAGACAATCTGATAAAGAGAAACTGGAGACAGTCTGGTGGAAGGGGACTGTCTGAGTGAAAAGAAGAAAAAAGAAACTGACTAGGACATAATGTTCCCTGAAAACAATTAAGGGTTTGCCCAGGTGTGACAGCTTTAAAGATAATACAAACCAGTTAGACTTGAAGTTCTCTCAGTTTTTTTAAATGCAATGGGGATACTAATATAAACAGGTGCTTTTGTTTTATCTTGTTCTCTCTTTTTCTTTGTTCAGTTTTGAGAAATGTAGGTACTGCAATAAAAAAATGTTGAGGGGAGAAGATGGTGGGAGAGCGGAAAGGTCTGTTAAGAGAGTATGACAAAAGAAAAATCAGTGTGCTTCTTCCCATGCTTGCACAGGGAAATGACTGGGTAAAAACCCTAGGAGTTATCCAGTAACAAGTTTATTATGAAACATGTAAATGAAAAAGAATATTGAATATTATAAGGCTTTTTTGTCCGATAAACAAGGTACCCTTAGCAGTTTTGTGTCTGGTTTGCATGTCACTAGAAGACAATTTGATAAAGAAAAATGGCTTGGAGAAAGTGTTTACTGAAAGCATTCAAGTGTTTTCTCAACTGGGAGAGTTATAAAGATATACAAAATCAAATAGCACTTACTAATAGCACAGGCTGTACCATGCATCATAGCATGACTAACCTTTATTTTTGGTTTACTTTAGCCTGTCTGTGTAGCTATCAACTTAGAACTTATGTTTTTATTAGGAAGCAAAAGCATCAATATTTGAAGATGCACATAGTTTTGTGTGTTATTGTTAAGTTCATAGGTTTTAGAAGGATTAATAACTATATAAGAAAATGATGCTTTATGTAATGTCTTTTAATCTGAATGGTCTTACAGATAAATATAAAGAAGGAAGAGTAGTGAACTATATTAAAAAAGTAGAGTGCAAATAGCTATGCAAGAAGAGACATGATCATTTGATAAAGAAAGTTTTCAGGATGGTTATTCAGTGGAATAGAGGAAAAGAGGAGTACTTATATAAATTGCAAGAGGATCTCAAATAGTGATAGAAAAGGAAAAAAGATAATAATGGAGGATGCATAGTACTAAGGGGCTACTGGTTAGGGAGGAGACATTTACAAAAATTGCTACAATGGAAATTAAGAAAATTCTGGGAGAAATAATCAGCTTTCAGCAAGGAATATTACTTATAGTTGGAGATTGGAATTTGGTTTGCAAGAGTGAAGATGTGTCTGGGGGGCATAGAAGGGAAATTATAGCAAAGGAGGGTAGATTTTTGAAGAAATGTATCAAAATATTTGCCATGGAAGATGTGAATTCAGTACTAGGAGTTTGGAGTGAATTTACATATTACTCACCGAGATACAAAAACTGGGCTAGGCTAGATAGATTTTATGTCTCACAGGAACATGTGCATTTAATTGAAGGTCTTAAAATGCAACCAATAACTATAACAGATCATGCACCAAGAATAACTAAAATAAAAATGCAAGGTAATGAAATAAAAATGAGACACTGGCGCTTCCCCACCTATTAGTTGAAAAGAGAGGAATTTAAGGAATGGGTTGTGGAATTAATTCAAGAGCTACTAGAGAAGATATAATTATCTGCTGAAAACATAGCTAAGAAGTGGGATAAAATTAAAGTGGGGGTTAAGACTAGGTTGGAAATAAAAGAAAGGAAGATATGGTTAAACAGTAACAAGAATTATTTAGAGGGATTGACAAATGTTAAAGTATTGCAAAATAGGGGGAGTCTATCAGAACAAGAAAAGGAGCAACTGCAGAATGCTAAACAGAAAATAAGGGATTACCTTGATAATATGCACGAGTTTAGAATTATTGCTGTTAAACAACTGTATTTTGATAATAACTCTGCAACACAAAAACTTTAACACAACAATTCAGGTAACAGAAAGTAGAAAGCCACCAAGCTTAGGGAGCCAATAACAAGGAAGATAACAAGGGACCCTGTAGAAGTATTAGAAATATTTTGGAAATTTTATGCAGATTTGTATAAAGCAGAGAAATATGGAAATCAAGAAATGGTACAAATGGAAATGTTTATGGAAGAATTAAACATGCCAAGGTTAGAGGTAGATGAGGCTCAATTACTGACAGGATAGGAAGGGATGAGATAAAAATGGCTATGTATAACCAATCTACAGGAAAGTCCCCAGGAGCAGATGGTATTCCTGTGGAAGTTTGGAAGTTAGGAGGGAAAAAACTAATAAAGATCTGGAAGGTTTTAACAGTATTTTTAAGAGGAGGAGGAGAAGTACCCGCATCCTGGAAGAAGGTGGTGATAACGGTAATATCTAAAAAAGGAAAGAGCCACTGGATCCAGCTTCATACAGGCCCTTTTCAATACTTAACTATGATTATAAAGTGTCCATGTCTATAATGGCTAAAAGAATGGCAAAAGTGATACTAAAATTGATAGATATGGATCAGTGTGATTTTGTGGAGGGGAGGCAAATATTTGACAATATTGACAGAACATTGATGATCCAGAGGGATGCAGAATGTAAGAAAGTACCACTTTTATTAGTGGGTCATGATGCAGAGAAAGCATTTGACAGAGTAGAGTGGGGCTTCATGAGCAGAGCAATGGAAGCATTTGCTTTCCATAATACAATTATAAGGTTGATTAGAAGACTATATGAGGGGTCGGAGGAGCAAATTAAAGTAGCTAGGGTCCTCTCCGATAATTTCTGCTTGAGTAGCGGAACCACACAGGGCTGTCCACTTTCCCCATTGTTGATTACGTTATATTTAGAACCACTAGCAAAGAAAATAAGGGACTCAGATATTCAAGGATATAATTGGTATGGTAGTCAAGAAAAGCTGGCTCTGTTTGCAGATGATATTATTTTATACATGACAAAATCAGAAAGGGATATTACAGTGTTGTGGAACATTTTAAGGCAGTTTCAAATCTTCTCAGGATACAAAATTAATGAAGCTAAAACAAAGGCAATAGCGGTAAATTATGTACTCACATATGAATTGGTCCAATAATATCCATATTTATGGGGACATGATAAAAGTATTTGTTAGTATGGATTAGAAATGAGTCTGTGGTGGCAGCTAAGGATATGTGCGAAGAGAGTAAACAGAAGATAATACAAAATTGAGAAACTGAAAGTTTTGTTATATGGATATGGATACTAAGATACAAGCCATTAAAATGTTTTTAGTCCCTTTAGTCTTATTCACAGGTCTGACATACTTTTATCAAACAGAGGAGAAGTTGTGGATAGCAATTAAAATAGTTGAAGGATTTTATGAGGGAGGGGAAGACAGCAAGGGTCCGGTGGGATAAGCTGATTCTACCAACAGAACAAGGCAGACTAAGATTACTTAATTTGAGGAGGTATTTTAGAGCAATACAGTTAAGGCTCTTATACATAGCACAAGCTGAAAACTATAATTCAAAGTGGAAAGGAATGATGCTGACACAGGGAGGAAGCTCAAGAAATAAGGAGAGATGGGATTTTGGATGCAGACTCTTAAGGAGATCAACTAAAATCATACAGAGTATTATACTCATAAAATAGCAGGGAGTATTTTAAGAACCAAACCAGCGCAAGAATTTAGAAAAGAGATTTTGCTGATAGGGATGAATGTGGTCAGGGATACAGATAATAGGCAAGAAGGGGTAGGAATTTATTGGAGAAAATTGGCAAAGGAACCAAGGTATTGGGAGCAAATAACTAGAAAGGGAAAGGTAATAGAATGGGAAGAGGACAAGAATTAACTTGGACTTCAGGTTACAGATTCCCTTCCCTATCAAGGATTGATATCAGAGTACAGGCAAATAGAAAGAAACAGGGGGCTGCTAAATGAAAGACCAGAACTGGTAGAGATTTTAATAAAGGTTGGAACAGAAGCTGACGTTAAAAAAGGAATAATTAGTAAAACATATAAAATACTGCATGATAATTATAAGAATCAATCAGAGGAACTCAGAAAGGATTGGGAACAGAGACTGGATAAGCAATTCACAAAGAGACAATGGGGGATATAAGTATATCTCCCAAATATGCAACAAAGTCTAGAAGATTTAGGATCTTTGCCTGGAAGTGTTTACATAGGTATTTTTTATACTCCAAGTAGACTCCAAAGCATTTTTCCTCCGGTGGATAGCAAATGTTGGTGGTGTGACAGGCAAGAAAAAGGTAACTGGAAACATTTTTTTGGGAGTGTAATGAACTGGCAGACTTTAGGGTTTCCGTGCAGACCGCTCAATCGGAGAAGCTGGGTGAGCATATTGGACTGACTGGGGAGATGATTTTTTTGAGTTATGCTACAAAATGGAATTGCCTAACATAGTAAAGCCTTCCTGAATGTAATTATGATGGCTGCCAAAAAAGTAATTACTAGAAAATGGAAATCAAAGTCTAGACCAACTTTACTAGAAGTAGTGAGTATAGTAACAGAGATAAAACAACTGTGATTGGGATCTTTAGAAAAGGGAAGGAGCAAACTACATAGGAAAAAATGGGAATTGTGGGAACAATATATGCAGAGGAAGAATGAGGTTTAAGAGGTAGGATTTGAATGAGCCATATAATGCTTAACTGACAATGACTGGATGCTTTATAAGTGATGTATAATGTTTGCAACTACAGTTATTTCAATGGTGTATGTGATATAAACTGTTTACAACTAAAGTGTTATTATTTTGTATGTTTTTCATTTATATAAATGTAAGATTGCCTTTGTCATATGTGAAAATTTAATAAAGATGTTTGAAAAAAAAATACATCACCGAGAATTGATGTTTCATAAGATATATATTACTGGATAGTTTACCTTTACATGTGTGTAACGCAAATATTTGAAAGTAGGAAGGTCGGAAGTACATTTTCAAGTTTGCTCATTGCAGATTCAACATTTTGGGTGTGGACTGCACTATAGTGGGTATTGGGAAATGGTCCCTTTCTCCACTGTAGTGCAATCTCGGAGTTAGAATATTAAAGTAGGGGGGGTGTGGGGGGCGCAGGGGTGTGCATTCGAACTTGTAGTTCGAAAATCAGCGAATCTGCTTTTCAATTTGCTGATTTTCAAACTCCGGTGATGTTCAAAGTTTCACTTTTTTGCTTTTGGTTCACCCAGCTGTGCAATCGTAGAATTGATTTTCAGCATTTCAAAGGTAAACCATTACTGGATATCTTCCAAGCAATTTATCATAACATTTTGTGTTCATTTATTTTAAAGTTGATTATCAAGAACTTCGCAGAGTAGAATTTAGGTGGAGCAATTGCCAAAGCAGAAATAATAAAGTGCTAGGTAAACAGAAAGACTGAACAAAAATGTTGGAGGCGTTGCCAATCAGAGCGGATGATACTGTAGCCTGGAGACGGTATTTCAGTCATTTATGTGAGGTTTAGAACCAAAGCAAAATGCTGAATACACATGGCAAGTTACTTTAATATAAACAAAAAGTAAGCGCTTTCACGACCAGATGTTGCTTCGTCAGACTACATTTGTAAAAAAGCACAATAACCTTTTTAAATAATGTGATGTCACTAAAACAGACCAATCATATGCCTATCACAAACCTTAGCTAAAACATTAATTGACACAAGAATTTAAAAACACGTTACATATTAAAACAAATGTTTAAAAATACATACATATTTATGTGACAACTGAAATTACCAGTCTGTAACAGATGTGAAACTACTAGTGCTTAAAGTTCCTGGATTTCAAAGCAGGTTTTAGAGAAACCCTGCTATTCAATCCTGGAGGTTTATCCGCCTAAAAAGACAGGATCCACCTTTGCTCAATACCCTCAGTCTTGTTATATAGATCCACTCCTCTCATACTCATCTTAACAATTTCTAGCACCAGAAAAATAAATACGTGGCTACTGCCTTCTTCTTGACATGCAGTGCCAATGCATCACTTTCTTTACCGTTCCTTATGTCCCTTAAATGCTGTAAAATTCTTTCTTTAAGTGAACAGTTGGTCTTGCCAATATAGAAGGAATAGCATAATATGCAATAACAGAAATAGATCACATTTTTAGTTGTACAATCTGCATAAAAGCCACATTCAATTCTAAACCCTGTCCAGTTGGTGTGTGATACTTGCCATGTCCTATTTGTAAGCCATGCAGCTATCCATCTTATCAACAAAACATTGATACCTAGTTGTACTAATTTATTGATCAGTGTTTTGTGTATGACCCTGTCAAATGCTGAAGTTAAATCTATATAAATCACATCACAGCACAATTTTTCATTCATAGCTGTTATTATATTGTTATAGAACATCATGTTACAGGTGGTAATAGATCTATTTCAACATATGCATGCTGATATATGGTTTCAAGTCCCAACCTATCCAGTTCTGACAATAACTTATCCAGTATTACCTTCTCCATTATTTTTCCACAGCATGAAAGTAGACTTAAGGGTCTATATGATTCTGGGTTTGTCCTACTCTCCTTTCCCTTAAAGACAGGTTTAATAAGTGCATGTCTCCAATCTTGAGGAATCTCCCCATATTTATATGACCTAGTGAATAATAGATATAATGGTAGTGTAAGTTCTTGCTGAAGTGTTCTCAGGTCATTGTTACTTATTCCATCTCCTCCCTGCGCTTCGTTTGGATCCAGTTTGCACATATGTGCCTTAGATTGAGTTTGTCAGCTATATCTTCTAAATTTCTATAGAACTATAAGAATACAGAATACAATTAAAGAAATAAAGTCAATAACATAGATAGCTGTTAACAGACAGGGTCTCAGGTGACGTCTACCCTGTCACCCAGAGTTATCAATGAGAATATTGGAAAAGGGAAAGAGGGAGCGATGTTGAACTGTATGAAAATAAGACAACATGGATCTATTGTTATGGTAAGTATATAAGTTTCATATCTGATATTGTCTATTTTCATCTGATTCAACCATTGGGACAACCTGTGTGGTATCAAGATAGAACCAAAGGATAAATGTGATCTAGACTGTACATCCAATTTATAATGAGCTTTAAGTTTATATATATATATATATATATATATATATATATATATAAAGATAAACCTCTTTTAGTGTAAGCAAATCAAATTCTCTGATAACCATCTTTATAGGGTAACTTTAGAATTGCTGTTACCCAGTTTTGTCCTGGAGAAGTCTGCAAATAATTAGACTGACTTTCTGAAGTTCTTTGTTCTATGAAGATAGAACCTAATTTGATGATGAACACCTAGCATGTGCAAGATACTCTCCTTTGTTTGAGTATCTTGGGAAGAACACTGGTAGATCAATAGACTGATTTAAATTTGCTACGATGTGAAATCATTGCCCATTGTCACAATGGCATGGCCTCCTGGTAAGCAGGATATGGTCAGCCCCCCCCCCCCCGTTTGCTGATTTACCAGACTACTACCATGTTGTCATTTTGGACAGAAATCACTCCCTTGGGAAGGAAGACTTGAAAGGCCTGCAATGCTAGGAGGACCTACTCATCTCCAAGACATTGATGTGAAACTTTTCCTCTAGATGTGACCAGGAACCTTGGACTGTCCTCCCTTCAAAATGCCTTACCCCACCCCAGAAGAGAGACATCCATGGTTACTGTGGCTAGTGGCTATGCCTGGCAGAATGCCTGACCTTCTGTTACTGATGGAGAAATAATCTACCATCTGATGTGATCCTTGCATACTTGTGTGATATGAATTCTGGAATGGAGAGGGTGAATGTTTTGAGACCACTGAACTGAAAGTTCCAGTGAAGAACAATCATGTGGAATTTAGCTAAGTGTACCAGAGCAAATGTTAAAGCCATTAGGCCTAGTAGATGAAGTACCAGTCTTGCCTGGGGAGAAGGATGTTGGATGAGCTGGGTGGGAACTAGATGCAGGAAAAACACTCTGTAATATGGAAATTCTGATAAATTCTATCTGTTGTACGGGAATCAAATGACTCTTGGAGTGATTTACTGATTACTGTTATACCCTGATTCTGTAACAACTGATGCAGTATATCTCTGGAAGTAGTGAGGAGTCAGTCATCTAGGTATGGGGAAAAAAATGGATCCCTAGCAGATAGAGATGTGTTGCTACTACTACCATCATCTTTGTCAACACCCTGAGGGCTGTAGTGACACAGAAGACAGTGTTCTAAGCTGATAGTGATTAGCTTTCAGCCAGAAATGGAAAAATGATAATACATATCCTGAAGATCCATACAGCACATCCAATCATCCTTTCTCAGAAGAGGTAGCATGAACTGAAGCATGACCATCCAGAATTTTGTGTGTTTCACTAATTGATTACGATGACTTGGGTTCAAAATTGGTTTGAGGTCCCCTTTCTTTTTGGGAACTAAAAATAAACTGGAATAAACTCCAAATTCTAACTGTCAGACTTGTGGGTGCCGGGATAAGTACCCCACCCCCCTCCCCAGAGTGCAACAGTTCGGCAACCTGTTTGGTAGGGATTTTCAGTGAAGGGACTGTGGAAACCCTGATTATATGGTCTGCCTTTGCCTATATGGCAAGTCCATTGGAATTACCTCCTCTGCTTCAGGGAGGTCTGTCTGATAATCTTGACTTCAAGAACCACACTTTCTTGCCACCCCTCTGATTCCTAGAAAAGGTTCTTTGGGAGAGTGGCTAAATGGATTCCCATGGCAGAGAGGGTTTTACCATCCTGTTCACTCCTGGAAAGCATATCTTTTACTTTAGGTCCAAAGAGTGTAGAATCATCAAAAGGGGAATTGACAAATGATGTCTTGAAGCCTTCTGTAAAGGTGCATTCAACCATGCCTTTGAAATGTGATGCCAGTGCCTGCCACCCTAGCTGTGCCACCAGCTGCATTACAGAGCAGACACATGGTTCCATTCAAAATAGATTGAAGGGTAGACAGTGTGGAGTCCATAGTTTTTTGCATTCACTAGTATGCTACCCAAAATAAACTTGATAAATTCTTTGGTCAAGTCCCTCTGGAAACATGCCATATGTGCTAAGTAGTTCTGTGCTCTGACAGCAAATGTATTTGCAGCATATGTCTGTTTCCCAAACCTGTCCAAAACCCTTAATTCCCTATTACGGGGATGGACAGAAGAACTTTCTTTGGATAGTTCTGTTTTTTGTGGGCATCACTATGACCATGGTATCTACTGTTGGACCTGTGCTTCTATGTTTCCTGTCCTTGGGGACAACCAAAATCCTCTCTGACTTTTTTAGAATAAGTTCCACCACGTTACGATCCTTCCAGTCCTACTGAACCACAAAGTCTATAAGAGAATCAGTGGGTGGTACCACCACAGCATGGATGTGCCAGCACCAAAAGCTTTGAGGAATACAGATTCACCAGGTGAAGGATCATTGGTGGACCAACCCCCTTGTTGCTTCATCAGTTTGAGGATGTTGCCAAAAGTTTAATCTTCTAAAGGGGATCTAGAGGAATCTTCACCTTCCTCCAAGTACATATCTTCTGTGACTGACTCTGTTGATGAGTCTAAGTGCTTCTTTTTACAAGTTTATTTCCTGTGATCCTATCTTGGGAAAACATCAATAGGGTCTGAATCAGAGTGGTAAATCACATAGTGAATGACATCTAGGCCTTTTGTCACTGACTGTCCCTGTCAATAAGAATGAGTGGAAAGAGAAGCAGTATTCACTCGAGGTTGTGGACAGAACAGGAAGAACCCCAAACTGAATCTATGTTCTCAAGAACTCCCTTCTCATTCAATCAGTGTCCATCTCTATAAGGCTTCTAGTTGACTGGGCAGACCTTGAAGATGCCACAGAAGGTGGTCTGGAGTATCTCCTCTCTTGAAGTACATGAGAGTGGAGTCTTGGGCTCACCAGATTTGGGAAACATGGAGCAATGCAGAGTAAGGCCAGGCACAAGGAACTGGCAGTTATGACTTCCAAGACATCTTAGGATCCAGACCCAAAGAATCAGTTGGATCCAGGGACCTTTTCCTTATTTTTTCACTTTTCTTTTCTTCAGGTCTCTCTTTTGATTTCTTCTTTTCCTTTTCTTCTTTTGGTTTAGGCTTGTCTTGTTTTATGCCTGGGGAAGACAAAGCAGCAATGAGGAAGTCTGGGTAGACCCTATATGTGGGGTACAAGCTCTTTCAAGATTAATTTTTCTCTCTTAGTTTGGATGGCTCTAGAGTCAAAACAGGCACAAGCCTCTTAAGTGTCTTCAGTGATTATGTGGGCACTGCCCAAACATTATACACACAAGGAGTGAGGTTCCTGTGAAGGGATTTTGAGCCCAAAGGCCATGCACTTTTTAAATTATAACTATAAAATACCACCAATAGAAAAAAAACATTGTTATCAAAATGCACTACTGAGCAGTAGAAATCACTTGTACAGACCTACCAGCTACTAAACAGTAAACGATAAAGGAAATACTGAACTAGTAAAGTGTTTAAAAGGCTAAGTTAAATGTTATGAAATAGCAGCATATCTAAAGAATACTCTAACTACAGTGAATACAGAAGCTAAATAAGATTATATTATATTTTTATTTAACTATTAACACTCTAATTATCTTCCAAAAACAATACTAAATTGGATAACAGGAGTAGTAAAATGAACGTCATTAGGGTGGGAAAAAAAAAATAGACAGCCCTTGGATGCATCTGGATGCTTCTGGTGGTAAATGAAATCTGCAGAACTAAAGTGGATTGCGGGGAATTGTGGGTAGGGGAGGAGTCACAGTCCTGGATCGGAAGCTTCAAAAAAGCTACTAAGATCAGATCTGGTTGGATCAGATGAAAATAGACAACGCTGGAATCTTATATTTAATAATTTAAAAGAAAACAGAAACAAACATAGCTTAGCATGCATGCAACTAAGACATATCCGGCCAATTACATCTTCAACACCTGCATCCCTAACAGCAGCATGATGACATGATTCTGTGAACAACTGTATCTGGAAGTAAGCTGAGAGTAGTGCGCAGAACTGCAAAATTGTTAAAAAAATGTAATGCATAGCCACAAAATGGGTAACAAAACAGAAGAAATAATGTTATTATTCATTAAATATTTTGAGAATGCTCATTCTCTGACCTTATTTTCTTTCATTGCAGTACATTTTACTGTGTGAGTAAGGTCCTACATGCAGTATGAACAACCTACACACTACCAAGAAAAACAAACACCTAAAGACATACCTGTTTCTAAGTGCACAGCAAGACTTTTAGGTTACCTTGCATCTGGAAAAGGTATGTCTATGTCAGACAAAGAAGCTTTATTACATATATAACACTTAAGAAAATGCAGACACAGGCTGAAGGCAAGACCAGGTACAAATGTAGGTAGAAGGCAAAACCTTCTGCACCCTGATTGACATCAATAGCCCTGGAAGGGCACATGTGTTAAGGAAGCTGCTGAAGTTGAACTGTTATGAAAGTCTTATTTTCATATCAAATAATTGCTTTTAGTGAAAGCAGAACTCAAACAATAAGTACACACCAATGACTGTTCACATAGGGTAGAAACTTAATGTGGATCTGGCATTCCATTCCATGCCTTTGAAAGTGACCTTTAAGCATGGGATTTTCCAGAGTTCTTTGACAGTTTGATTCTTAAACGAGTAGCATTTGAAGACACTGGCCGCCAGTATAAAAAATTTGAATTTCACATCTGCATAATTTGACTTGGTAAGAGAGCTGGATACATTTTATGACCAGATGACGAAGATAGTGGATATTAGTACCATAACAATAGAGAATTAGTGTCTAGTAACTGTACTATTAGCACAAGAAGATTAATCTATGGCAAAGTTAAGACAATGTTAGATTTGGGAATGAAGATGTGGTTTGAAGGACTGGGATACTTCTGACTGAATGCTCTCTGTAGGTCATCATAACTGTTAGGATGATTTCTTGACTGCTCAGAGAAGGGGAGAGGTCTGTGTGGGTTCTTGATTCAGTATAATATAAATGGTAACTGGGAGTGAAGAGTATACATTATTTGACTATTTATGCTAGTTACCCTATAGCCGCTGTTTACGACAAAGAAATGGACGAGTGCATTTATTGTTATCTTAGAGACCTGATGCAGTGAATCTTCTAGATAACATTACTGAATTAAATGTCTGAAATCTGACCATACCTCCTATATCTTTTACTGACAAGTGGGCTGGGTAATGGTGTGATGTGAACAGTGGAAGCAGAGCTACTTTAATGACCTGCATGTAGTCTGATTATATTAATGGAGGAGGCAAATGAGATAAGTTTGCTACTGTGTGTAAATGTTGTGACCTGGCAGTGTTTCCCTTGTAAGGGGGCTGTACTGCAGCTGATGAAGGCCTGAAATTACTACACTATGCTTTTACTGTAGTTTATTTCCTGAAGTTAAAAAACAAGATGTACAAGTACCAATTTTGAGCCACACAATACTGGAATAAGTTTAATGACTTGAGACGTGTGAGGAAGGAGGAATAAGGTGGCTAAGGAAGGAATGATGAAGACGATGAGGGTGGTGTTTTCAACATTATATCATCTTAAGACAATTGCTTGTGCGTGACCTGCCTGTATGTCGACAGAAAGGATGTTTAAAAGGAAACACTAGGTGTATAAGTCAGAGTTTATTTGACCTTTTATCAACATGATTTAGCGACGGGCAGGGTGAAGGAATCCACAAGTGATACAAGGTGGTATACTATAAACCTGTGAGTATATAAGGAGAATAGAAATGGATGGTTGAATAAATGGAGGGGGGCTGGCAGATGATGAGATATTAGAATGTCCCTTATATAAAGTGCATTCCAGTCATTACGCAATTACGCATATCCTTTAGACTGAAAGATAAATACTGGAAAGAATCTAATATTAAACACTCAAAGAGTTGAGGATAATTTGCATGAATGCTCTATAAAATGGATGGGTATGGAGTATGGATGTTACAGGCATGTAGCTGTACAGCTTTATTTAAGGCTGTATGAGCTTCAAGATCATGTTATAACAATTGTAAAAATGAAGCTATCCAGTGTAAGAATACTGTAAAATAATCTTATTTCTAATAAGTAGTCTAATTTCTAAACTGACAATTGCATGTATGTATGTTTGTACTTGAAGCAAGATCAGTAAGGAAGGTTTACACAAGTGCTACTGTACAGTTCCAGCTACATTTTCCTACTTGTCTCCATTTCCCTGGTGAGCTGTTTGTTAGTATGAGCTGCATCTATGCTTTTGCTGTTTTTTTGTAGAAAGACACATTGTGTGGCTACAAACAATATGAAGGGCAGACACATATGAGGATAAAGAAGGCAGGGAAACTGCTGTTTTTCTTCTCTGCTTTGATCCATCTGCCTTGCTTCTCACAACACAATATCATTATTTTCCAAGAAAACAATGTGGGTGTTCTTAATATCCATACAAAACACAGCAACATAGTTGAAAACTTTAATGCTGCAAGTAATGCATGCATATGATACTATGAGGAAGAAAACAGCAGTGATTATACATACACATACACCCACATACACACACCCACATACACATAGACATATCAGGTGCACAAAGTCAGATTTACATTGGATGAATGCTAATTTGCTGTTAATTAAAAATAAAAGTACTGCTTCACTTTTCATACTATGATGTCAAATGACTAAGCACCAAACACAAACATTAGTAAATGGCTATGATGCCCCTTTTTACCAAAGCTTCTGTTGTTCTCTTATGGTCCCAATTCTTTAAGGAATCTTCCATTTTGGCTCTTTGATATGTTGCTTACTGATTCATCAGGTTGTTCTTTACAGAAAAGTATTTCCATTTTTCAAAAAATCCTAAAAGAATAATAAAAGCAATGGTTAAATACATAAATATGTTTTATCCATAAACCACTAATTTTTTCCTTTCTCTGTGCTGTCTTACATACTTTAATGCATGCTATCTGGATACACACAGCCTATTTGGGCTAATGCAAACAAGTATTACTATGTATGTTATCACCTGGGCCACATAATACAGAAACAAAGCTGCTGGTATCTGTAAGCTTTAGACCCTTCTTCAGTTCTTCAAACACTTCTTACTACCAGCAACTGTCTTCAGAGTACATTCCCTCCTCTCTCCATATTAACTCCTTTTACAGAATCCTTCTCACAAGTTTGTTTCAGAATCATTTTAATACCTCCTAATGAATCAGGGGTAGTCTTCCTCAGACGGCGACCTCCATTTCTCTACCATCACCTCCATAACACACTTGACCCAGGTGCCATCTTGGACCCTCCTTAGTTTTGTGCAGCTTCCTCCTTAATCTAACGTTCAAGTCAGCATAAGCACTTAGCTCTCCATCCATAGTAATTATTCTACAATGGCACTTTAGAACAGTTCATTAGAGGTATTTACCAGTGCATGCATGATTCTTTACACTATATTTTGAAAAAATCAAACACATATGTTTGAGTTTCTGTATCTGATATAGTTTCTTTTAAGAAAACAACACTTTCTGGAAACAATTCTGAAAACCAACAGTCAGAGAATAACTCCTTGTTTAACTAGCTGACTCCCCACTTAAAGATTTGCATTTGATCCCCTTCCATCTTATACTTCAACAGACTTGGAATGAAGCTAATTTAATAACAGCATATTTTATGAAAACAAAATGATTTTTAGTAAAATGTCTTTGAAGTAAAAAAAATCTTTAATGCTTTAACTTCAAAACTGAGACAGTGCAAACCATCCAATACTAAAAATGCAGTAGCCAGCTGCACAATATCCTGTCTAGCTGCACTACACACTAGCCAATTGCAAAAACAGCAGAGTACTGGAAGGGATACAACTCACTAAGGTACAGTGCAATGTATAAACAGCTATGTCACACATGTAGGTATGTCACGTACAACAGAAAATGCCACACCCAAACCGTCAAACAATGTCCTTTTGAGGATGTGGTATTACAATATCTACCCCCCCCCCACACACACACACACATATATATATATATATATATATATATATGTATATATATATATATATTTTTTTTTTTTTTTTTTTTTTTCGTATATGGTTATGCAGAAGGGCCAATCTGAAGGAGACTGGAGACTGTAAAGTGGTGGCAGGGGAAAGTGTAGTTAGGCAACATAGGATGGTGGTTTGTAGGATGACATTGGTGATCAAGAAGAGGAGGATGAGTGTGAGGGCAGCACCAAGGATCAAATAGTGGAAATTGAAAAAGGGTAATTGTGAGGTGATGTTCAGGGAAGAGTTAAGACAGGCACTGGGTGGCAGTGAACAGTTACCGAATAGCTGGGTAACTACAGCAGAGCTAGTAAGGGAGATGGCTAGAAAGGTGCTTGGTGTGACATCTGGAAAGAGGAAGGAGGACAAGGAGACCTGGTGGTGGAATGAAGAAGTACAGGAGAGTATACAGAGAAAGAGGTTGACGAAGAAGAAGAAGTGGGATTGTTAAAGAGATGAAGAAAGTAGACAAGAGTATAAGGAGATGAGGTGCATGGCAAAGAGAGAGAGGTGGTGAAGGCTAAGGATAAGGCGTATGAAGAGTTGTATGAAAGGTTGGATACTAAAAAGGGAGAAAAGGACATGTACCGATTGGCTAGACAGAGGGACCGAGCTAGTAAAGATGTGCAGCAGGTAAGGGTGATAAAGGATAATGAGGGAAACGTACTCACAAGCGAGGAGAGTGTGTACTTTGAAGGGTTGATGAATGAAGAGAATGAGAGGGAGAGAAGGTTGGATGATGTGTGGATAATGAATCATGACGTGCAGTGGATTAGCAAGGATTAAGTAAGGATAGCGAAGAGTATGAAGAATGGAAAGGCTGTTGGTCCAGATGACATACCTGTGGAAGGATGGAGGTGTTTAGGTGAAATGGCAGTGGAGTTTTTAACTAGATTGTTTAATGAAATCTTGGAAAGTGAGAGGATGCCTGAGGAATGGAGAAAAAGTGTTTTGGTACCATTTTTTAAGAATAAGTGTGATGTGCAGAGCTGTAGTAACTACAGAGGGATTAAACTGATCAGTCACAGCATGAAGTTATAGGAAAGAGTAGTGGAAGCTAGGTTAAGAAGGGAGCTGATGATTAGTGATCAGCAGTATGGTTTCATGCCAGGAAAGAGCACTACAGATGCGATGTTTGCTCTGAGAGTGTTGATGGAGAAGTACAGAGAAGGTCAGAAGGAGTTGCATTGTGTCTTTGCAGATTTAGAGAAAGCAAATGACAAGGTGCCTACAGAGGAGTTGTATTGTATGGGGAAGTCGGGAGTGTCAGAGAAGTATGTAAGAGTGGTACAGGATATGTACGAGGGTAATGTGACAGCGGTGAGGTCTGCAGTGGGAGTGACGGATGCGTTTAAGGTGGAGGTGGGATTACATCAAGGATCAGCTCTGAGCCCTTTCTTATTTGCAATGGTGATGGACAGGTTGACAGACGAGATCAGACAGGAGTCCCCATGGACTATGATGTTGGCAGATGACACTGTGATCTGTAGTGAGAGTAGGGAACAGGTGGAGGAGACCCTGGAGAGGTGGAGATATGCTCTAGAGAGAAGAGGAATGAAGGTCAGCAGGACTAAGACAGAATATATGTGTGTGAATGAGAGGGAGGACAGAGGAATGGTGAGGATGCAGGGAGTAGAGGTGGTGAAGGTGAATGAGTTTAAGTACTTGTGATCAACAGTTCAGAGTAATGGTGAGTGTGGAAAAGAGGTGAAGAAGAGAGTGCAGGCAGGATGAAGTGGGTGGAGAAGAGTGTCAGGAGTGATTTGTGATAGACGAGTACCAGTAAGAGTGAAAGGGAAGGTCTACAAGAGGGTAGTGACACCAGCTATGTTATACGGGTTGGAGACAGTGGCATTGACAAAAAGGCAGGAGTCAGAGCTTGACATGGCAGAGTTGAAGATGTTAAGATTTGCACTGGGTGTGACGAGGATGGACAGGATTAGGAATAAGTATATTAGAGGGTCAGCCCAGGTTGGAAGGTTTGGAGACAAAGCCAGAGAGGCAATATTACGTTGGTTTGGACATGTGCTGAGGAGGGATGCAGAGTATATTGGGAAAAAGATGCTAATGATGAAGCTGCCAGGTAACAGGAAAACAGGAAGGCCTAAGATAAGGTTTATGGATGTGGTGAGAGAGGACATGCAGGCGGTTGGTGTGACAGAGCAAGATGCAGAGGACAGGAAGAAATGGAAATAGTTGATCTGCTGTGGGGACCCCTAACAGGAGCAGCCGAAAGAAGAAGAAGAATATGGTTGTAATGCAAAATGTTAACTACTCACTTGACTGAAACGTTTTTGTGAATGTTAAAAAGACAGAATGCACAAATGAGTGAACGCTCACGTGTAAATATCATAGGGCTGAATTTGTTTTTTTTTTATAGTGCAGGTAAGCTGAAGTATGCTGGAAAATTAATGTTTGAATGAAAACATGGTGGTTGTGAAGATGTGAAAGACTCTGGTATAGCAGTTGATATTTTTCTACAAATGTCTACAGGTTAGGGTTAGAGTAAGGGTTAGACAAGGGGATAGATTTAGTGTTGTGTGTGCTCTGTATCGTTTTGTCTGGTGTAGTGGTTCTGTTAGAAAAGCTTTGTTATTAACATAATGTGTAGGGTGGGTTAGGGATGGGTAGTGTCTGGGTTAGCACACATGAGAGTAACCTTAACCCTAAACCTAATGCTACATTTTACATTACTAAAAACCCTTTCCGTAACCATACCAATGCCAAGATGATACTTGATCCCGGTTTTGTAACTGTGGTTTACTGACATAGTGCTTTTTCTAGTGGAAGAAAAGTATTCAATGCATTTTGATTCACTCTTTTGAGTCAGTCAGTGTTTTGTGATCTCTCTTTTGAGTTCTCTACCTTTCATGACAGAGCTGAGTTATATATACAAACACACACATTTATATATATATATATATATATATATATATATATATATATATATATATACACACACACACACACACACACACACACACACACATATATATATATACATATAAAAGACTACAGTGTCTAAACTTATTGCCAAGGAAGGAATGGAAGAATCTTTACATTATTTTGTATCCATGCCCCACAAGGAAAGAGGCAATAAGTAAATGGCCCATCATCTCTGTAGAATAACATATGTGTTGTACCTTTAAGAAGTATTTGTAAGACCTGAACGTGCACATATAAATAGCAAGCACGTGCTAGCTTCATTGCCTATGCATGAGACAACTAGTTTGTATATATGTTTATGTTTGTATACAATAAAGCTGCTTGAACAGAAGCCACAATGTTCGTCTACTTCATCCTGACTAGAAAAGCAAAATGATGTCAGAACCGGAATTCCACAGACTGCTTTTCAGAACCACGAGGTGCAGAGTTAACAGTGAAGGCAAACTAAGTGAACCGAATGCAAAAAAGGGCCAGAAACAAACTAAAGGTAATGAAAACTTGCATGAACAATTTATTTTATAAAAAAGATAAAACGGATCATTTCAAGGGCACAAAACTCATTACTAAGCAAACGAATAACACAAAAATGTTTATTAAACAAGAAACATAAAAAAGTTTATTAAACAAAATGTTTGAAATTATGATATTTGATAAAATGAGCATCAGAAAAGCACATAAAGGGTTCAGAATTACCTCAGAATTGCAAAACAAGCAGGTTTAGAGTTAAAATGAGCATAAGAAAATATAATGGGCATGAAAAGAAATCAAATGAGCAAAACAAATATAACAAAGAGCAAAAAAAGGGCACATTAAGTATAAATAAAGTAAAGCAACTGCATTTTTTTTTGGCAAATTACTGTGTTTTGGCATAAACTACTACTACGCATTGATTGGAGCTCTGAATAGTATAACTAGAGTTATCTGAAGTATCTCAAAGTGTGCAGAAGTGCTTACAGTGTGTATTTATTACTGTGCATTTATTCTGAAGAGTTTGTTGTGTGCAAAGTGCCACTATTTTGTACAAGCAGTTTATTTTGATAAAGATGCATGCACCAGGACATTCATTTTGCTAAATCTAGGAGGGTCAGAGACCATAGAAAGAGGACGTTCATTTGTATATTACCAGCAGTATATGAAGGTGAAGGGGAAAATCATCATGTTGTTGTACAGGCTGAATCAAGGGAAGACCCTGTGTGTTTGAAGTGCAAATTTAGAGAAATGTGCAACCCCCAAACCAATGTTACATTAGAGAGGCATTTGTTTTACACAAGAAATCAAAAGCAAGGGGAAACTTTTGCAGCTTATATTACTGACCTGAGGAACAAAGCTAAAACGTGTAAGTTTGGTGACTTAATAAAGGACAGGCTCGTGTGTGGTATTAATAATGCTACCGTGAGAAAGAATTTGCTTTGTGACAAGTGATTTAACTCTGAGCAAAGCTATTGAAATTTGTCAAATTCATGAAGTTACAGAAAGGCACACAAATATGCTTGCAAGTGATAAGAGCGTGGTTTTGGCAGGCTCCAGAGCAAATGTAGACAGCATGCAACATGTGGCAGGCAGAAACAGGCCTAAGCACATGACAGCAGTAGCCCCTGTAGGTGTGGCAAGGAAAACTCGCAATCTTCCAGCAAGTTCTAAGACTAGTTCAGCTAAAGGAGCATGCTCAGTGCTGTGCAAGGGTGATTCAGCAAAACCCAAGTCAAGCTTTATTGTTAACTTTCGCAATTTTGGTGCCAACTGAATGGCGCAAAGCAACAGTTAGCCCACTCCACAAAGAGGGAGCCATCACTGATCCCGGGAACTATCGCCCAATTAGTATGACGAGCCTGTCTGTAAGGCCATGGAACGTATCATCATGAAACTCATAAACAAAGACATTGGTAACCTCCAAACTCTGGACCCCACCCAGTTCGGGTTTGTGAAAGGCAGATCATGCCTCCTGAACCTAATTGACTTCTTTGAGGCAATCACCAAAGCTGTAGACGAGGGTAAGGTGGTTCACACAGCCTATCTTGACTTCGCCAAGGCTTTTGACGCCATCCCCCATTCTGGAATTATAGCTAAACTCACTAAACTAGGTATAAATCCCTACATCACAAGATGGGTTGCCAATTGGCTCACTAACAGAACCCACACTGTAAAAGTTGCAGACTCCAAATCTGACTTCAAACCAGTTACAAGTGGAGTACCACAAGGTTCAGTCCTGGGACCTCTCCTGTTGGGTATCGACTTCTCTAAAGTAGAGGCTAACACAGAAGGCCTTTGGCTAATGAAGTTCGCAGATGACTGCAAACTAGGAGCCATAGTTGAGTCCCCAAATGATGAGGACATCCTACAGAAGGGCCTCACTGAGACAGATGCCTGGTGTCAGAGCCATGGCCTCAAGCTCAATGCCAAAAAACGCATTGTCATCCCCTTTGGTAAAAACTCTGTACCCATGAACTACCACATAGGCAGCACTCTACTTGATGATGAATGTGTGATAAGAGACCTTAGGACCCAGGTGGACAGTAGTCTCTACTTTGATAATCACATCACCACAGTAGTCAGGAAATCCTTCTACGTGGCACACCTCATCACAAAAGGGTTCTCATCCAGAAAAAAAGAGGTCATTGTTCCCCTCTACTCGACACTCATTAGACCCATTACAGAGTACAACGCCCTTTTTGGAATGTACCTCACAAGACATCTGCAGTAGCTGGAAAGGCCACAGAAGTACCTCACAAAGAGGATTACGGGCCTCAAACAGATGCCCTACACTGATCATCTCAAAAAACTCCAGCTTTAATCCATAGCATAGCGACTACTCCGAGGTGATCTCTGCCTAACATATAAAGCTATGTCAAACCCAGAGCTGTTGGACATGCTACATCTAAAGAAATCCCAATCCCTCCAAGCTACACACTCTAGGGACCTAAACCTTGTCACCACAATAAACAGGACATGCTGGAGGGATAGATTCCTGTCCCAGAGACTTCCCATACTCTGGAACAAACTACCCACCTATGTCAAGCAAAGTTCCTCATTAGCACTCTTCAAGAAAAATCTTGATGAGTGGATGGGAAATAGGAAATACACCCCAGGATCACTTCTGTGGCTCTGCTCGACAGGGGCACAGGAAAATAACTTTCTTGGGTGGCGTAAGCCAGGGAATCTTGTTGGCTAGGCTTAGGCCCTTGGGCCGATAGGTTCATAGGTAGGTACTAGGCTATGAACCACGAGTCTAAAAGAGAAAAGTGCTTAGCACTTGGTCAGCGATGTCTTAAATGTAAAAAATGAAACCATTTTCAATAATTTTGTAAATTATTCTGTGGCTCTGCTCGACAGGGGCACAGGAAAATAACTTTCTTGTGTGACGTAAGCCAGGGAATCTTGTTGGCTAGGCTTAGTTAGGCTTAGGCCCTTGGGCCGATAGGTTCATAGGTAGGTACTAGGCTATGAACCATGGTCTAAAAGAGAAAAGTGCTTAGCATTTGGTCAGTGATGTCTTAAATGTAAGAAATGGAACCATTTTCAATAATTTTGTAAATCAAGTAAGCCTCATACTGTTATAAAGAAGGGCCTTTGATCAAGTTGAACAACAACAATCTACTTTCTATGTAGATGGTGATTGGCGAAAAAACTGATGCAGTAGATTTATTGGTAAAGAATGAAGTATTTTGTACTGTTCAAATCAATAGTAAATCTACCAAGCTCAAAGCAGACACTGGTTCAAAGTGCAATGTTATGTCGGCAGACACATTTCCTACGGGAAGAGATGGTGAGCAACTAAACGTAACCAGTTGTGCAAAACTTGTTGCTTATGGAGGTGAAGAAATTCAAACTGAAGGCTCAGTAGTGCTTTCATGTTATTTGGCTAGAAACTGCTACAGCTTACTATTCTATGTAGTCCGAAGACCCGTGCAGTCATTGTTGGGTCTCAGAGACAGTTTGAGAATGAATCTGCTTTCCTTTACCAAAGAAGTTCATCATACAGGTACATGCCTCGGTTCCAGTTTTACTGAAGCTGTTTTCAGAGTATGCTAATGTTTTTGATGACAAGTTAGGCAAACTTCCAGTTGTGTATTCTATGAAGTTAGACCCAGAGATCAGTCCAGTGGTCAGACCTGCAAGAAACGTTCAAATAGCTATGTAGAATAAAGTCAAAGCTCAGTTGGATAAAATGGAGCAGCAAGGTGTAATTTGTCCAGTTACAGAACCAACTGAATGGGTGTCATCCATGGTAGCAGCCCACAAAAAAGGCTCAGACAAAACCAGAATATGCATTGACCCAAGAGTTTTGAACAAAGCATTAAATAGACTGCATCATCCTATGCATACAGTCAAGTTGCAGCCCTAATATCAAATGCCACTGTTTTTTTCTGTCTTGGATGCAAAAAGTTCATTTTGGCAAGTGATGCTTGATCACAAATCTTCATTACTGACTACTTTCAGTACCCTATTTGGAAGATACAGATTCCTTAGGATGCCATTTGGAATAAGTTCTGCAAGTGAAGTCTTTCAGCATGCAATGGAGCAAATTTTTTTCAGGTTATCCTTGTGCTATAATAGTAGATGATTTATAGGTTGGCGGCAGTGGTGAAGTAGAGCATGACAGAAACCTTAAGAGAGTTCTAGACAGAGCATGTGAAGTGAACTTAAAGTTCAATCCTCTAAAGTGCAAATTCAGACTACCAGAAGTTAATATATGTAGGTCATTTATTTACTAGTATTGGCTTGTGACCAGACCCGTCCAAGCAATCAACCATTCTTCAGATGCCAGCACCAGATAATGTTCAAGCTCTACAACATTTTCTTGGTATGGGCAAGTATTTAAACAAGTTTATACCAGACTTCAGTGAGTTGACAGGACCTTTGAGAGAGCTGACATGCAAAAATATTACATGGTCTTGGTTGGAACAGCACCAGAGAGCATGAATTCCCACTCCACCTCCATTAGATACTATGATGTCAATAAACCAGTCATTCTTTCCTGTGATGCTTCAAAATTTGGTCTTGGTGCAGTTATTCTTCAAGAAGGCAAACCAGTAGTTTATGCATTTAGATCTCTTACCCAAACTGAAATGCAGTATGCTCAAATTGAGAAAGGACTTTTGGCAATAGTATCTGCATGTTCAAAATGTCATGATTATATTATGACTATTCAGATTGCGTCTGATCAGCAACCTCTAGTCACTATTTTAAAGAGACCTATGCATTAATCTCCAGCGAGATTACAAAGAACGATGCCCAAATTGCAAAAGTATAACTTCAAAAATGGTGTATACAAAAGGCAAACTTCTTTATCTGGCTGATACTTTATCCAGGTCACCCAGAAATGCAACGGAACAGCTTCATGCAGAGAATTTTGACTTTGATGTCATGGAAGTGCATAATTTTTCTACCGCGAGATGAGCTGAGAGATCATACAAAGACCGATCCAGTTTTGCAATAGCTCAACCACTACATTAATGTTAGAAGGCCGTCAAAGCAACCTAGTGTACTGCCTGATTGCAAACTTATTTTCCTTACAGAGATGAGATGTTGATGGAAGACGGCATTATTTTCAAAGGTCCTAAAATTGTTGTTCCTGCTTCTTTACAACATGAATATATCCAGATTTTACATCCTGGTCACTCAGGTTCCAAATCTATCAAAAGAAGGGTGAGAAGACTAGCATTTTGACCTTCTCTAGCAAAATATACTGACAAATTACTTTCTTCTTCTTCAGTATGCAATAGTACTTAACAGCATTTGCAACCAGTCAGTTGTTTCAGAAATTTGCAAGAGAATGGGACTTTGTGCATGTTACTAGTAGTTCAGAATATCCACAATCAAATGGGCTAGCTGAACGTGCAGTACAGAGTTCAAAGCAATTACTAGAGAAGTCAAAGTGCGATAATACTGATGTCTTTTTGAATTTACTCATTCTCTGAAACATACCCTGTCACGATATACTTGGCTCGCCTGCTCAGAGACTTCTGTCTAGGCAATCCGGAACAACATTGCCTATTAGTTCCAGTTTGTTGAGGCCTAAGACAAAAGAATAACAGAGCAATCAGAGACAACTATTCAAAAAGTTTTCATTCCAGAAGTCCAACTTATGATAAACTGAACAGATTTTTTTCATCCTTTGAAAGAAGGAGAGACTGTGAGGATACAAACGGCAAATGGTTTCGACCGGATTCGTCAGGTAACAAGTGTATGTGCCGAGCTAAGACCCTACTTCATAGAATCTGAAGGTGTGGAGTACAGGAGAAATCCCAGACATCATCTTCCTATACCAGAATCGAAATTGCAGCATTGCTCCTGTGACGCAGACTCTAGATCTCAGAGCAATCCAGACAATGTTCCTGTTGCAGAATGTGTCTTAACTTTTACTTCCATGCCTGATGATGTTCCTGATGTCCTCAAAGTTGAACATTCAGCAGAGACAGTCCAAGTTGGTAGACCTAATTCTAATTTCTATGTCACACAATTTGGTCATATTTCCAGACCTAGTGTGAAAAACACAGCAACCTGGACATAATTGTTTATATGTATGTAGTTCTGTAAAATTGCATGCCAAAGAATTATTTGTATCAATTGCATGTCACTTAATGTCATCAATATTGCATGACCCATTTCTCAAAGAAGGAGGATGTAGAATAGTGTGTGTGTGTGTGTGTGTGTGTGTGTGTGTGTGTGTGTGTGTGTGTGTGTGTGTGTGTGTGTGTGTGTGTACTGTACCTTTAAGAAACACTTCAAGAACAGCACGTGCATATAAATAGCAAGCACGGTTAGCTTCAGTGCCATTTTGAGAGTGCAGCCAGAGAGTGAGCATGTTTGAGTGTGACAGCTAGTTTGTTTACAAGTTTTCTAAATTAAAGTTATTAAGCCTCAATACTGATGTATTTGTACATAATAAAGTTTCTTGAACAGAACTCAGAAATGTTTGTCTGTTTTATCCTGACCAGAAGAGTTACAGGTGTCTTGGCTAAAGGAATGATTTTAATGCTTTTATTACTCTTAACAGAACCACCCTCTGTAACTACTCCCTTATTCCAAACCTGATTATATATAAATAAGGAATGTTTTTGAAGCTTTTCATTATACTCAACTAGGATCTCTTGTTTGTGTTTCAATAAAGGATATTCCACTTTTAATTCAACTATGGACTACCTACTATTTTCTATTTGATTATTTTGTAGGACATATTTTACAGTTTGATTTTTATTAAGTGAGCTAACTGCATAACATAATTTAGGAAGTGAATATTACACCCTCCACACTGCTAAGTTTTCTTGGTTTGTTTTGGACCCAGTGTAGGTTGTATACTGAGTTTTTCTGAGACTTTGAGGGATACCACGGCTTTCTCTTTTTGCAATTCTTCCACACCACAGACTTGCACGCACACTCACACTTATTAGTTTAGTATGCCCAATCCATTGCATGTGTTTGGAGTGTGTGAGGAAACTGGAGTACCTGGTGGAAACCCACATGAACACAAGGAGGATATGCAGCCTCAGCACAGAAGCCACCCCAGCCAAAAAACAAAACAGGCAACCTTTTGCTGTGAGGCGACAAAACTATCTGCTGCGCAAATAATCCAATACTCAGCACCAGAAATCCAAACTCCCAAATGTTAAAAATCGGCATCACCAAAACATATATAAGGGAGGATGGCGAAGAGTGATGTCTAGATATTACCTTCAGGAGAAGTAAATGGGCAAGTATCCATATGTTCAACATCTCTGTTTTGTGAAAGTGAAGAACCAGCCCATCTCCCCCACCCTCCATAAGTACAACATAACAGAAGATGAGTAGTCAAACCTTATGGTCGGCCTTCAGATCCTTTCTCTTGATCTTGCCTCATTCTTAGTTAATGTCCTTTTGAGTAGCTCTCTGAATATTCCAAGCAGTGCTTAGGTCCCCTGCCATACTTCACTGGTTTCTACATCATGGTATCATGGTCTACTAGCGATGTCTGTCTATGATGTTGGGTAGTACCAACGAACTACTGGTAACAATTTGTAATGTCATGTACCAGTTCAAGGCAAAAAATATGCTACCTGCAATGCTCCTGATTAAAGATACCTCAATCACAATTCATGTGCCTTTCTCTGATTACTGTAAGAGAAAAATGAACAGGGCAAGTGAGTCAGAATTGAGGGAGACTTGCTTTTTTGAACAGATGCTAACAGTGCCATTCCTCATGAATGCAAAGCCTGAGAAATTTTGAAAGGTCACATAAGGAGATACAGTGAGTAAATGTTTATCAATCTAACCACTGGAAACAGCTTAAATATGTCTTACAAATGGTTCCATAATCTCACAGCTTGATTACTTATATACCATTTCTAGTCCAGAACATGGTTATGACAGAAAGGGAAGAAAAAAGTATGTAGGAGCAGGCATCTAGCACAGTGACATTTTTAGACTACTTTCTTTATAGTATCCCTTTTGTGTAAAAAAAACTGCAATAAACTTAAAAAATACAACTGTTTCAAAGGAATATACACAAAAATGAACCAAGCTGTACTACAGCTATATTATAAATAATGCTCTAGCAAAATATTCAGTAGAACACCCAGATCATGAGTTTAAGTTTACAGCCCTGGAAAAGGTAACACCTGGTGAACGTGGAGGCCCTTGGCAGCTTAAACTAGAAGAACGCGAGTTATATTGGCACCTTATTTTTAATGCAAATTACTGGCCAGGTATAAATGATCAGATTTCTGTAAGCTGCCTTGTAAAACTGACAGCATTGCAAAGATGACACTGCTGCCATTGTTTACAGATTTATTTATTTATTTATTTATTTATTCATTCATGATTAAGTATTTTTTATCAAAATGTTTCTAACTATAGATTTGTGTGCATTCAAGTTAAGTACTCTGAAGTTATTATCAAAAACAGTTGCTAAATAACAGTCCTTTGAAACTCATGCATATTACTGAGGTAGTCCCTTATTTTCTCTTTAGCACTCTGCAGTTGTACCTCTTCTTGTTCTGTGAGATTCACCCTATTCACAATAACTTTAACCTTTGTCAGTTCCTCCAAATAATTCTTGTTACTTTTTAACCATATCTCTTTTTCTTTCATTTCCACCCTATTTTTAAACTCTACTTTAAATTTATCACACTCCCTAAAAATATTTTTTCATTAAAAATTTTTGTCTTCCCTAATAACTCCCTAATAATTTTCGCTACCCCACTCCTTAAATTCTTCTCTTTTGAAACATATAGGTGGAAAAGTGCCAGTGTCTCATTTTTACTTCATTACCCTGCATTTTTATTTTACTTATTATTGGCGTGTGATCTAAAATAGTTATTTGATGTATATCAAAACTTTCAATTAAATGTACATGTTCCTGTAAAATATAATTTGTGTCTAGCCCAGCCCAGGTTTTATACCTTGTGGAATAATATGTAAATTCTCTGCAAACTGCTACTACTGAATTCACATCTTCCATACCAAATATTTTCATACATTTCTTAAAACAATACCCTCTTTTGTTACATTTCCCTTCTAGCCCCAAAATACATCCTCACTGTTGCAAGTCAAATTCCAGTCCCCACCTATAAGTATTATTCCCTGTTGAAAGCAGATTATTTCTCCTAGAAATTTCTTAAACTCCACTGTAGCAGTTTTAGGTGGAACATAAATACATGCCAGTGTAATCCTCCTCTCTTGCCAATAGCCATTTAGTACTACAAATCTACCATTATTATCTTTTTTCCCTCTTCTATCACTAATGGAGCTTCACTTGCAATTAATAGAAGTAATTCCCTTTTCCTTGATTCATAGGTTCATAGGCTGGTACTAGGCTATCGGCCCTAGGGCCTATGCAAGCCTAGCCATAACAATTCTCTGGATATTTCTTTCCACAATATTTACTTTTTCTGGACCCCTGTCTAGCAGGGTGACTGACGTGATCCCGGGGTGAATTTCCCATCTCCCATCCAATCAAGGTTCCTTTTGAAGAGAGCAAAGGAGGTACTCTGCTTGACATGTATGGGCAGTCTATTCCAAAGTATGGGGAGTCTCTGGGTCAGGAACCTATCCTTCCAGCATGTTTTGTTCATTGTGATGACAAGGTTTAGATCCCTGGAGCATGTGGCTCTGAGGGATTGGGATTTCTTTAAGTGGAGCATGTCCAACAGCTCAAGGTTTGACATGGCCTTGTATGTTAAGCAGAGATTGCCTCTGAGTAGATGATATGCCGCAGTGTATAGCTGGAGTTTTTTTAGACGGTCAGCTCAGGGCATCTGCTTAAGGCCTGTGATTCTTTTAGTGAGGTATTTTTGCGACCTTTGCAGCTGTTGCAAATGTCTTGTGAGGTACATACCAAATGGGGTGTTGTACTCTATAATGGGTCTAATGAGGGATGAGTACAGTGGGACAATTACCTCCTTTTTTCTGGATGAAAAGCCCTTAGTGAAGAGGTGTGCCACATAAAAGGATTCCTGACTGTTGTGGCGATGTGGTTATCGAAGGTGAGATCACTGTCCACCTGTGTCCCTAAGTCTCTCATTACACTTTCAATGTTTAGTGTACTGCCACCTATGTGGTAATTCATGGGTACATGGTTTTTCCCAAAGGGGATAACTATACATTTCTTGGCATTAAGCTTGAGCCCATGGCTCTGTCACCAAGCATCTGTTTCTGTAAGATCCTTTTGTAGAATATCCACATCATTTGGGGATTCAATAATAGCTCCCAGTTTGCAGTCATCTGCGAACTTTGTTAGCTAGAGTTCCTTGGTGTTGGCCTGTACTTCAGAGAAGTGTATGCCAAACAAGAGCGGTCCCAGGACTGAACCCTGAGGTACTCCACTTGTCACTTGTCTGGAGCTGGATTTGGAGTTGGCTACTTTTACAGTCTGGGTTCTGTCAGTAAGCCAGCTGGCAACCCATTGAGTGACGTAGGGATTTGTGTCCAGCTTTGTCCCAGATACTCAGTTGAATAACCATCCTGTAATCCCTTCTTTATCATGTTCACATGTTCATTTCTTTCCAAATGTGTCTCCTGTAGCATAGTTGGTTTGCACTCTGCATTTTTTAATACAGTTCACTACTCTTTCTTTTTGTATATATCTGTAAGACTATTCACATTTAAAAATAATATGGAAAGTGTTGTCATCGTGATAAGAAGTTATTTCTGCCTGTTATTTATAAGAGCTTGTTTTAAAAGTGTCTCGTTTCAGTTTTCATGTTACATGTACACAGTATTTGCAGGTTGATCTTTGATATTAAAAAAACCCAGAACCTAATAACCTAATACTAACACACAAAACTATGTACATCTTCAAATAATGAAGTTTAACCCTCGTAATAGGAACAACTGTCCCAGACTGATAACTACACTCAGAGGCTTGAATTAACCTATAATGAAGGTTGTCCATGCTAATATGCATGGTACAGCCTGCATGTTTACATTCACTAAGTGCTGTGTTTGTCTTATCTTTATTCCTCTCCCAGATGTAGAAAACAACTCAAATGCTTTTAGAAAACATTATCTCCTAACCACTGAAAGAAAGAAGTATTCTGTTTTTATTGCCCCTAATTAGATTGTCCCCATAGAAACATGAGAATCAGATACACAGTTGCTTTCCACTAGAAGCCTATCATATTGCACTGTCAACATTTATTTGGTAGATAAATTTCATTATATTCAGTGTTCTTTTATTTATTTACTTCCCCTTAAATCTTGTTATTAGATCAATCCAAGGCACTTAATTCAGTCATTCTCCTATGCAAAACTAAGAAAAAAGCTTATCACTTTTTCTTATATCATGCTGTTTTTTTCCAGGCTTTATTTTCTTTTTACATTGCACTGCCTACATTTCTGCAAACTGAAGAAGAAAGAACGAAGCAGGAAAATAGGGGCAGCTGTCTACATTAGTGTCCCTATTACACACAAAATAACTTAAAAGACTTTACTTTATAACATGCAGTATATTTTGTGTATTATAAAAATACTGTTAAGAACAAAATGTTGTTTTACTTACAGTTAACTCTTTCCCTTCTCCTAAATGTTCTTCCAAACATTAATGACATGAAGTAGGTTGTATGCTTTGGAGTCCCCTATAAGTTTAACAAACTCAAAAAAGTCCAATATTTCCAAGTTTCTTGTTCTGCCACATTTCACAAATGTAATTAATGCTTTGTAATCCAACATTTATTTATCAATTTCTGAGTTGATGGTTTTCATCCTGTTGATCTCTGTCTCCCAAGTCCGGTTCCTGGTTCATTTCCGATGTACTCTTGGTTCATCTAGTCAATTCTTGTGCTTTATTCTGTCTCTCAAGCATTTTCCTTTGGAACATTGGAAAAGGTTTCACTGGCAAACTCTCCCTATGAGCTTTATTATCAGAAAAGTAAGAAGCAGATTTCCCTTCTGTTTGATAGCTCACTTTTTGTTGGATAAAATTTTGTATTTCCTCCTTATCATGTTCTACATCAAAAGTGATTTTGAGATTCCAGGAAAAATATTCTAAAAAGAGTTATATACAGCAGCTTGACTCTCACACCTGTTTCTCAGCATTCCCTGATTGCTGGGAAAATTATTCCTATTCTGCCTGGTGTACCGTGAGTAATCATTTTCCACAAATACTCTACTGTCTCCCACTTTTAGTACTTTGTCCTTCTGGCACATTTTTGTCAGAATCAACTCCTTCTGCTGGTAGGATTGCATCTGTACTATTAAAGGTCTGGGTTGCTTTCCCATGGCCAGGTGTGGCACATACACACAATGTTCAATTAACAACTCCTGCTGTGGAATACCAGTCCAGTTGCTGAGTTGTGCTTTCATAAAATTAATACCATCTGTTTCTTCCAGTTTCTCTGGTACCCCAAAAATCTCATGTTTTCCCTGTCAGCTCTATCCTCTAATACTACCGTTTTTTAAACATCTCTTCTTGCACAGTATCATACTCAAGCCAGCCTTTTCTTAATTTCATCCTCTGATTTTTACAGTTTTATCAGCTCGACTTATATATTTGTTTAAAGCTTCCTCCATTTCCAGGCCTTTTGTTATTTGAGTTGATATATTCCTTCAATGTTTCATTTAGTTTTATCAGCTCAGAGCACATTTGATATATTTTCCCCTCTTGATTACTGGAAGTCATGTCTTGCACCAAAGCTGGAGCTTGAACTGCTTTTTGCTGAACAGCTGCAAGATTCTTCCTAGTCAGTGTTTTTTCCTCACCTTTTACGATTGATTTTCTTTCAGGTTCTCTGAAGTTCTTTCTTTTTTTTCTGGCATCCAGACAGTGCACTTATTAGCCAGTTACTGAAATTTACCCCCCCCCACCACCAAAAAAAAAAAAAAAAAAACAAATTCACTATCTCTCTTTTTGAGTTTCTGTTTTCACATATGCAGAACTCAAATCCAGCTGTTACTCAGTATGTAGCCATCTTGAAAGTCCTACAGCAACACTTATTTGAGGCAAAATGCTTTATTACTCACTTTAAATGCATGCAGATGATGTTTTATTTATTAGCTTAAGGGTTCATTCATTTTTACTAGTGCACATTCATTTCTGCTGTGTCCACCCATTGAAGCATGACTACTCACAGCTAACTGCTACCACTTGAATATTTTATAGTTGGCTTAATTTACAGGTAAACAGTAAGGTGTGTTCTTGTCTTGCTAGTTTCCACAATGGTGGCAACAATTCCATAAACTGAGACAGAGGGGGTGTTGTTGCTGGAGATTTGCCATCTACCCTCACCATTTTGGAAAATGCTGTGTGTGTGTGTGTGTGTGTGTGTGTGTGTGTATACGTGTCTGTATTAATGAATGAATTAAGTAATTGTTAAATTCTAATTACTGTAGGTAAGACTGCACTGGAAGGCATTGGTGTCTGTCTGAGTTGGATGAAATCATAGGGTGACAATGATTATAACTGTGAACTGTAACTACACAGAGTAAAGCTCATTGTGTATGGCAGGGCTTGACTACTACCAAAGGGAGCAGGAAGCGCTTCCTATACAACCTTGAGCCCACTTACTATTTTTATATTAGCTGGTACTAATGTTGGGATTCAAAGCCCATAATGTAGATTCTGTCACACCTTAAAGAACATATTCAGGCAGATAAAACTGAATGCAGAACCTGCAGCATTCCACTTTGATCAGTTTGAGAAATCACAGGTGGGTAGTGGCATTTTCAAAATACATATTCACATAAAATAATGATTCTATGTGAAAATGGTACTTGGCAAAACCTGCATTATAGCAGCAAAGTCTCTTATCCTTCTGATTGTGCAACTCTGAAAAATATTCCATTCTGATGTCCAGATGGGGTTGGAATCTTTCCTGTCTTTGCTTTCGGCTTTTACGGTGTTAATACAGATATTGAAACAACGGGTAGCACCAAACAGATACAAGGCAGCAGTTCAAACCAGGAAGACAAACAAACAATGTAAGATAATATAAATAAAATTTAATAGCAGAAAGCTCCACATATTAAGCGCTTTAGGAGCTCTTACAGATTTTTGATCGGCATGGGTGTGAGCTCCTTCAGTGTCTGGTGAAATACAATCAAAGGGAGATTGATGGCCTGATAGTGGACTCTGAAAGATTGGACAGTATTATTCACAATGATCATTTATTTCCTGAGTATCAAAGCGATTACCTGTCTATTTTTTAAAAAGTAGATGGGGATATAGAAAGGACGAAAAATAATAAAATAAAAAAGTTTGAAAGAGACTGCGTAGAGTACGTGGAAGGAAAGGCGTAACCTAGTCCGCCTTCAGCCAATAGGAGTGAAGCTATGCTTGATGTACGTCAATTGGAGGGTTCTCCCAAATGAGATAATCGTGTGGTGGGGGAATCAGAAATCCCTTTAGAGGCGAACCAAGCGAATGGGCCTCGAAGGTCCAAACAAACAGAAAAACACAGGAACAAGTGCAACAATGGACAATACAACACCAGGAATTTCCAGCAAGGGAATTATCGGCAGGGGAAATTTTATTACAAGAACTGGGAACAGAGGTGAATTTAAATGAACTTTCTTTGGATGAAAGCGGCATGCAAGGTACTGTTGAGGGTTTTCCCTGCTATTCCCCAAACGCAGTTGTAGAAATAGTATGTAATTGTGCAGGGGACTTCACGTTGTATAATTACAGTGATTTTAAATGTTACTCGGAGCATGCAAATTTATTTAGTAGGGGCAACTGTTTGTGCCTACAACCAGCTTCAAAACTGAAAGCCTACTTGTGGACTTAAAGTCGTTTCTTAGAAAAATGTGTTTTAAATTAATGTTTAATGAAGACATTCAAAGTGTAGGGAATGTTTTGAAGACAAGTAGCACATTTAATCCCCCATTGCCTTTACCTCTTATCATTTTTGAAAAATTGGTAAAATTCGATTTTAGGAATTTGAAATGTAAAAGGTCTAATGTTTATGACAATTTAAGCGCCCAAGAATCTGCTTTGCTGTGGGAACTTTCTAATAATAAGCAGCTTAGTGTTATGAAACCTGACAAGGGGGGTGGGATTGTTATCATGGGGAAGGATGACTACATTAACAAAATGTTATCACATGTTAAAGTGAGTTATATGAGGAAACATCTCTGAGTGTAATTAAATTGGCCTTTCAGCGTATTGATTTTTACTTGCAGGATATGCTGGATGAAGAAGAGATTTCTTATGAGCTTTTTGTTTTTTTTTTCAAGTTAAATATCCTGTTGTGCCAGTCATTTTCGAGATACCCAAAAATTCATAAGTGTATTAATGATCCGCCTATGAGGCCAATTGTTAGTGGGATAAAACCCAAGATTTGCCCCCTTGGTAAATATGTAGATTTTATTCTGAAAAGTTGTTTAGATCCCTTTGAGCATATATGTAAAGATTCTTGGGACTTTTTAAATAAAATGAAGATGGTAGAGTTTTCAGAAAACTGTTTTCATGACTATTGACATGGTTGAGTTGTATAATGTCATTCCCCACGAAGTGCTGCATTCCTGAGTGTGTCATCTTTTGGATGAGACATTAAACAAGGTCCCATCTGGTTGAGTTGGTGGTAGCTCAGCTGAATGCAAGTGATACCATGGCACCTATCAAAAAGAGTTGAGGATGTTGGCCCAATGCCCTCTGCAAATTTCCCTTAGTTGTAGATATACTATGTTGGGTTACACCCTGAAAAATGGCCAGTAGCCAAGTTGGGCTAACCCAGTAAGTAAAGGATAAATAGAAAAATACAACTTTCTAATAGTTAATTATTTTGATAACACATTATCCTGTGCACATGTAGACACAAGGAGCCAACAATGGCCAGAGTTACCTGTCAGGGAAAAGAGAGCTTGAACAAAAATGGCAAAACTGCTTTTACTCTGCTACCAAAAACTCTGTGGGTCTTTCAAAATAAGAAAATGGATGAATGCGACATGAGATGCACCTTTTATCTTGAACTTCATTTTGTGATATTTTCTCAACAAAACTCACTTGAGTCTGTCATGAAAGGAGATACTGCTAGCCCAGCTATCTGGAATATTGTAAATAATTATATGTCATATGTGAATATCAACATGATTCATATAAGGTGTTTGTGTTACAAATGTATTAGAGCTGTATGTCATATAAGATGGTTTGTATAGATGTGTGCTGAAGAGGTATTTTACAAAGAACTGTTTGAAATGTATCCACAGTGTACACTATTGGAATAGAAGAGAAATGTACATAGGTTCATAGGTTCATACTAGGCTATCTGCCCAAGGGCATTTATAAGCCTAGCCCATAGTTATTTGGCTTTCGCCACCCCTTTAGTTTGAATAAAACTATGCCTATTATTTTGCTGTGCCTCTGTCAAGCAGTGACACTGAAGTAATCCCTGGGGTATATCTGCGATCTCCCATCCATTGGTCAAGATTCCTCTTGAACAAGGCCAGCGAGGTACTCTGCCTCACATGTACTGGGATTTTGTTCCACAGCATAGGGAGTCCCTGGGTGATGAATCTGTCCCTCCAACATACACCGTTGTAAATGTTTAAATGTATATATTTTAACAAGGGAAACTGGAATACAGGAGGTTAACTTGAAAAACTTCAGAAAAATAGCTGACATTAAATTACTTTATGGCTAGGCCATAAAAAGATGTTGTCTTTCAGTTTCAGTGTAGCGAGGAGACACAATGTCAAAAACAAAGGAGCTTTCTGCATTGTCTTGGAAGTGTTTTATTATTCTATGACTTCCACCATTTGCCAAAGATCTGAGGAAAAGCCCTTGTCTATGTATGTTCACAAGTAGCTGCTAAATACTGCCAGATTCCGGCTGTGGGGGTTTTCACCTGGGATAGAGTCAGATGACAAAAATGATGTCATTCTGCAAGCTATCCCAGCAGTAATATTTGAGATATTAATTTGAGAGGTCGCTGAAACAGAGAGAGAGAGAGAGAGACAGCATTCTGTAGTCTGTCTTGGACCTGACCAGAAGACCGATTCACCACATGTTTGTCTTGCTCGAATTAAGTAAGTCTTGGGAATAGTATAATTCTCTTAGATATAATAAGGAATATTGCAAAGCTTAGCTTACATATTTTTCTTGATTTATTATATGAACCTATACATGTCAAGCAGAGCACCTCCTTAGCCCTCTTCAAAAGGAACCTTGATGATTGGATGGGAGATGGGAAATTCACCCAAGGGATCATGTCAGTCGCCCTGCTAGACAGGGGTCCAGAGACGTACATATTGTGGGAAGAAATATCCAGGGAATTGTTATGGCTAGGCTTGCATAGGCCCTAGGGCCGATAGCCTAGTACCAACCTATGAACCTGTCCTACAATGTTGTTTTACATATTTCCTGTGATTTTGAACTCTGCTGTCACTGTAACTATATAGTTAGTATTGTCTTGTTATTTTATTATTTATTATGAAATATATTTAAACTCTTCATTGTGGCTGATCTTTGTAGAAATATTTAAGTTCTGTGAATACTTGCATATTTATTTGGTGACACTGTGGACCACTCCTAATATCCTAGCAATTGGTCAAACTACCATTTGTATTGATAGCAATATTACACAGTAAGACTGGACACCCTCTGTTAAGGGCCTTAAAGTAGCTGATAAGGAGTGACTGGTGGCAATGGAAACTACCTTTCAGTCTGTGCAGAAGGGGTCAGAACAAGTAAATCTGTACCAGCCTTTCCCAGTGTGTGTGTGTGTGTGTGTGTGTGTGTGTGTGTGTGTGTGTGTGTGTGTATGTGTGTATGTAAATCAAACCTCAAAGAGTATTTGTGTAAGCTACCAGGGCAGAGACACAAAGCACTGGTTGGATAGAGAGGGTGCTGGAGGTCTTGGCTTGGTCACTCAGCTGAGATCTCAACTCTATATCTGTGCCAGTGGAGAGTCTTATTGGGGATCTGGAGAAAGAGGGAAAAAGCAGCCCCGGACTGACTGTGGTCTCTTTGTGCTCTTAAGGGGAAAATGCACTTGATGCAGAGAGCTGCATATGGAAATTGTGTGTTTGTTCTTGTCATCCTCGCAGTGTACATCCCCCAATAGTGCCAGTGTTGAGGATTGAGGCTCCTTGATTACTGTTGCCAGTGGTGGGGTATCACACAGTCTATGAATGAAGGAAAGGTGTCAGGAAAACTATAATAAACTTAAAAATATTTCTATCCTTGAAAAGGAAAATGCATGAAAAATAAACCAAGTCTGTATTAAATTGGGCAATGGAAATATTTCTTTACAAGATAAAACAAGCTCCATTGTACTTGCTTTTTCAGTAACATGGAATATGTGAAAGATGATGTATAAAATAGTGTATAACTACATATTCCATTGTAAAACATATTATGGTTGTAAAATGAAACAAATGTGTGCAGTATTGCAAAGTCTATTGCTGACTAGAAATGCCTAACTAGTTCAAATGTTGTTTTTTTATTTGGACAGTGGCTGCTGAATCTTACTCTTCTTTCTCGGACTTGTAACTGTAAAAAGCAAAAAACATAGGAAATCCTGATTGAGGCATATAAAAAGACAGACCATTAAATCAATCAGTTTTGGAAGTCACTTCAGCTTGCTTGCTGAAGCACAGCCTTTGGGTAGAGCTTATCTTTTGATCAACTGCTTGTAAGGACTCTGAGAATTCATTCCAATTCTTATTGCATCTTAAAGGTAAAGAGTAAGGACTGTTTTTGTTTTGTCAGTGTCGATCAACTTCTAGAACAATACTGCAGGGGATTTGATCAGCTGGAGAGTTAACATTTACCCCCCCCCCCCAACCCATTCTAGAAAATATGAGAGTACGTGTTCAAAATACCTGTGCTCAAGTTTTAAATTATAGTCAATAAAGACTGCACTGGTGATCACTCTTTAGTGGAAACTTGAAAGCTGTAACGCTCCCTGTGTGGTCTAAACTGTAGCTACATTTGCAGCATGTAGTTTGCTACTTGCTAATTTTTCAATTTTTTTATTACAAAATGAGCACTGTAGCACTACAGGCAGTGTTTTAAGCAGTTTGCTCCAGTTTAAAATATTTTTTTTTTTGTTTACTAAACCTTGAATGCTGTAAAATCTGAAGAAGAAGAGGCATGGGCAGGGTGCAGAAATGGGACCTAATTGGCTCCTGTATTTCAGATATTTCTTTTTTTTTTTTTTTATTGCTAATTGCCCTTCAGCTGAGGATGGGTGGGGCGGGGACTTAGAATCAGAAATTGGTTTCCTGTATTTCAGCAGAAAATCAGCAGATCGCGGACATTTTTTTTGTCAGGAGGGAGGGGCATGTATCTGGTACTAGTACAAGGAGTGGACCTTTTTTTTTTTGCTTTTCAAATAATCTGGGGCCTCAGGTGCTAATAAAGCCATCTACACCTCTGCTACACAGTATAATAATAACTTCCATACAGGAGTCTTTGGACTAACCTAAATCCACAGCTACAACTAGGCTAAACTGAATGTATGTTGAAAAAAGTTTGTAAGCAGACCACAAATAATTTGCATCCAAATGAAAATATGCTGCCCTCCCAGGATTTACTCCAAGGATGTACAAGGAATGGCGTTCTTGGTTACCTGATAAACTGTTAAAAGACAAGGATCCAAACAGCCTTAATAATGCAATATACTCAAAATACACATCTACTGTGGAGGTGGTGCTCACAGTAAGACGTCCTGTTCGATTCTCAGTTAGAGCGTCTTCTGTGTGGAGACATGCATGAATGGGCGTACCTTTGTTGAAGGTTGTGCTTCAGGGCCTGCAACTCGGCATGTAAAAATCTACTGCCAATCATTAGCGGACCAGAGTTCCGCTGTGGCGACCCCTAAACGGGAAAAGCTGAAAGACACAACAACTCAAAATACACATCTGTTAACAAGCTGGTTCACACAAGTTACACAATCCAAAATTATCCTCACTTTCCCATTATGGTCTGGCATCCAGTAGCTGTCTTGTGTAACAAACACCCATGCTTTCAATTATTTAGGCATGTTTCACAGTTTTTTTAATACTAAATTTGTCTGAGAACTGGGCAGTGCATCAGATTTCCTGGCGGTTAATTTCTGACAAGGAGCTATTCCATCACTCAGCTTGGGAGTCCAGGGCACAAGAAGAACAGATGTTTTCATGCCTGTGAACATACCTGGTGCAGAATCTATCCATCAAGCAAGATAATTTCATAGCCAGAATTCTTATAAGCAGTTTAAACAGCTTGCTATTGTCCTAAGATTTGTTGACAGGACGGCATGCCTACCTTGGATGTATTGTGAGTGTTTCTGCCATTTCGCACTGAGCTAATTGAAGGAAGTCGGAGGAAGGGCTCTGAGCTAACTAATCTGTGATGTATAACATTAATTATCCTGTTTTTGCTTATTTCTGAGTTATTTATAGCACTTTTATTTTACTCACTGTGTGTGAGGTATTAACTAGAATTTTCTACAATTGTTAAGTATCTGGTTGGGTTTGTTTGTTCTGATTTACTGCTAGGAGTGTATCATATAACTTGTTTGCATTTAAAAGCATTCTCTAGAGACTCCTTGATCCTTTATCTGTTTAAACATTTCTGCAGTTTTTTTTTCTACCTAAGTAGTGTTGGTAATGTAGCATTGTCCATATTCAGGGTTATGTTTTGGGCCTAGTTGTTTGTTAGTAGAGGCTGTGTGTCTGAGCACATGTTCCAGGCCATCATAGCTTAGCCAAAGCCAGTATAGCATTTCAGTGAGAGTGAACTGTTTGTGGTCATTGGCTGACTGGGGTTGCCTGGACTATGCCTTGGAGTAAGCACCTCATTGATTCTTTCAAGCTTTTTTTAAATTTGTTTCAGGTTTCAACTTTGTTACTTAAGAAGTTAACTTGTGAGTGTTTTTGCCATTTCACAATTCACTTGGACTGAAACTACAAAGAGGAAGCAAAACTAGTGTGATTACTATTTAAGCAATGGAACAGATCGGGTAGACAGAAATTGCCCATGCTCTTCCATGCACGGATTTGCCATATTTGCCATCTGTCATCCCTGGGATTCCGGATATTGGCTAAGGCTCTTGCCACCCCCATAGTGCCTTTTTTAGGCAAGGCTCAAATTCTAAACTTACCACCCTAGAAAACAAAAATGGGAAGAAACTGAGGGTAATGCTGCTCAATGCCAGAAGTCTAAATCTCAAAATGCACGCACTCGAGGCCCTTCTCAGTATGGAGAACATCGATGTCTGTGCTGTAACTGAAACCTGGTTCAAGGCTCCTGACAGCACCCCGGCACTATTAGGTTTTACCTCATATCATGCGTTCCGGCCCCAAAACCCGGACCACACCACAAAAGGAGGGGGTGTATCCATATTCATAAAGGATACCCACACCTCCAGGTTGGTGGCAACGCACGAAGCTTTGGAAACCATCCAGGTGCAACAAACCATAGGCAAAACTGCTCTGCGAATTGTAGCATGCTACAGGCCACCCTCTCAAACTCAGGAACCCCACACAGCCTTCCTGAAGACACTGGAGGGTATAAATGTATCTCCAAACACCATCATATTGGGTGACTTCAACTACCCGAATATAGACTGGGAACATTACTCAAGCCCTAACTTTCTAGCCCAACGGTTCCTGGAGTTCATAAATTCAAATGCCATGGAACAGCTAGTCACTGTTCCCACGAGAGGAGAAAATATACTAGATCTCATTATCACAAACATGAGGACAAAATGCTCCACACCGGAAGTATATCCCTCATTGGTGAGATCTGATCATAAACTAATCTCACTGGAAATCCACATCCCGCCCCCACCCCAAACAAAAAGACCACAGTGAAGAACTTCTCTAAAGCAAACTTCACACTACTCAAGACTGGTGTGGTATCCTTCAAGGCCCCTGAGCCAGTGGAAACCACAACCCAAGCTGCGGAAGCCCTTACAAATACCTTCTATGAACACCTCCAGGACTGCATGGATCAGGCAATCCCAAATAAAACCAAGACTCTTTCCACAAAGGGCAAACGTCCAGTCTGGTGGACCCCAGCCATTAACAAACTTTACAATAAGAGGAGAAAGCTATTACATGATAGAACAAAGTCCATAAAAGGGAAGTCACCCCTGATCATTATTAGTAAAAAAATACGAGCACTCATAAAATCAACTAAGGCCAATTTTGAGAGAAAAATTGCCATGGATTCAAAGGACAATCATAAGGCCTTTTTCAGCTATGTTAGGAACCTGGGTGGAAACTCCCAGATATGCTCAGAATTAGTCCAAAATGATACAAAAATCACTGAACCCACAGACATTGCCAACATACTGGCAGACAAGTTCAGTGCAAACTTCACCCCCCTCTCCCCCCCTAAAGGAGAGATAGCTATCCCAACGGACTGTAGCCTCCCAGACATCTCAAATGCGCAGGTGAAAGCTGCTCTCTCTAAAGCTAAAAACACAGCATCAATGGGACCGGATGGTGTCCCCGGCTGTGTGCTACACGAGCTAAATGAGGAATTAAACCCGCACATAAGGCAGCTGTTTAATCTCAGCCTTACCACAGGATACGTGCCCAAGGAGTGGCGTACGGCAACTGTGGTCCCACTCCACAAAGGCGGTGCCTCTACGGACCCTGGTAATTACCGCCCCATAAGCTTAACAAGTCTAGTCTGCAAAGCTATGGAGAGGATCATAATGGAGCTCATAAACAAAGATATAGGGGACTTACAGACATTGGACCCGACCCAGTTTGGCTTCGTCAAGGGCAGATCATGCCTTTTGAACTTGGTCGACTTCTTCAAAACAGTCACCAAGGCCATTGATGAGGGAAAGGCAGTCCATACAGCCTACCTTGACCTTGCAAAGGCTTTGACACAATACCCCACTGGTATTGTAGAAAAACTTACCAGCTTAAATGTAAACCCATACGTCACAAGATGGGTTGCAAACTGGCTTAAGGACAGAACCCACAGGGTTAGAGTTGCTGGCGCTATGTCAGACTCCAAGCCGGTCACAAGTGGTGTCCCACAGGGCTCGGTCCTTGGCCCCCTATTGTTCGGCATCTACTTCTCAGAAGTACAGACCAACATGGGAAGACTTTGGCTGACAAAGTTTGCAGACGACTGCAAACTGGGCGCCATAGTGGAAAGTGCATCGGACACGGATATCCTTCAGAAGGGACTCACGGAAACAGATAGCTGGTGCCAGAGCCATGGCCTGAAGTTAAACGCCAAAAAATGTATAGTCATACCCTTCGGGAAAAACAAGGTACCATATAGGTGGCAATCCACTAAGCACAGAAGAGGTTATCAGGGACCTGGGGACCCAGGTTGACAGTGGCCTTTCTTTTGACACTCACGTTGCTAAAGTGGTTAGAAAGACCTTCTACATTGCCCACCTGATCATGAAGGGATTCACATCCAGATCTAGTGAGGTCATTGTTCCCCTGTACTCTTCACTTATCAGACCAATGATCGAGTACAATGCCCCATTCGGGATGTATCTCACCCGACATCTGCAGCAATTGGAGAGACCCCAAAAGTTCCTCACCAAAAGGATAAAGGGACTCCAAAATCTGTCATATGCTGCCAGATTGAGAAACTCCAGCTCTATTCAGTCGCATACCGTCTGCTCAGAGGTGACATGTGCCTAACATACAAGGCCATGTCCAACCCGGAATTAATGGACATGCTCCACCTCAAAAAATCCAAATCCACCAAACCCACTAGAGCAAGCGACTTAAACCTTAGCACGGATATAAATAGGATGTGCTGGAGGGATAGATTTATCACTCAGAGACTCCCTATGCTGTGGAATAAAATCCCAGTCCATGTGAGGCAGAGCACCTCGCTGGCTCTGTTCAAGAGAAATCTTGACCTGTGGATGGGAGATCGTAGGTTTACCCCAGGAATCATCTCTGTGTCACTGCTGGACAGAGGCACAACAAACTAATGGGCACAGTATTTTTTTCATATAAGGGGTGGCGTAAGCCACAAAACTTTGGGCTAGGCTTATAAATGCCTTAGGGCAGATAGCCTAGTATGAACCTATGAACCTATATGTTCCAATCTACGTACAGAGTGGGATGTTTCTAGAAGAGTATAAAATGGCCCATTAAATTAGACCAACTAATGGCTTCATTTAGTGACTCTGTGGCTGTGTGAGTAGTATGCAAAAGTGTCAAGATTTATGGCATGAAGTCAGGAGTAGAAAAACAGGGTGACACATGGGAGGAAGAAGTCGTTAAAATGTAAGCTTCCACCAAGCCCATGAGGGTAGTATTCTGCATTAAAGAAGCTGTGGAGTATAAAGGCTTGGGAGTACAGGGAGCAGTTTATGAAGCCATAACTCTCCAAAGAATAGGCCAGACATTGTCTACCTCCTGCCCTCATAAGAACTAAGAGTTTAATTTTCAAATCTTGTTTTTCCAAAAGCATGAAAATGGCAGGGGGATGTACCTTGTCACATGAAACAAGATAAAAGCAAACATATTTTAAGCAACAGCAGCTTTCAAGGCTAGTTTCTTTGATATGTGAAACAAAATGCATAGTTTGTCTGATAATGTATTAAGGACTGCCTGAGCACCAGGAAAAATGGAGGGACAGAGCAGCATTCTTAAGTGTCCTAACTGCAAACTTCTGCAGTTCCTGAACTATTATGGTTAGTTCTCTGACAGGGTCTGTAGAGATTAACATAAAGCTATCAGGAAAAGTACAGTTTTGTACCTACCATAAATGTAGATGTTCGAAGATCCACATTGCTGCAGTCCTTACACTTGGGTAGTCCGCTGTCCTCGGTCGGCCCGAATATCAAAGTATTAGGCTGACGTCGGTCAAGGCGCTTAAGACTGACATCAGGACGTCAGGGTACAAATGCGCATGACCGACGTCATATCCTCAGTCTTTTCTTGCCCCAGATGTCAGAAGACCCTAAAAAGAAAGGTCCAAACCAAAATACAGCAAAAAACAACCAACTGCCCTTGCACTAATCATATGTACAATATATACAATATCCACAATATTTACAACCCAAACCACACAACCGCCTCTAACTACAGAGGGGAAGGAGGGAGGGTAAATTGGACTGCAGCAATGTGGATCTTCGAACATCTACATTTATGGTAGGTACAAAACTGTACTATGTTCTTCATCTCACATTGCTGCAGTCCTTACACTTGGGTAGAATCCCAAAGCAGAGGTAAGGGAGGATGGCAAAACTATAAAGCATTAGGAGCTGCCAAAATGCCCTGTAAAATTGCAGTGGCAAAACCAGCCCTAGATTTAGAGTAAAGTGGAAGGTGGTAATGCTTAGAGAAAGTATGCACTGAACTCCAAGTAGCTGCCTCCAAAATATCTTTAGTTGCCACCCCCCTTAAAAAAGCTGTAGAAGTGGCAGTAGCCCTAGTGGAATGCGGCCTAATCCCAGCTGGAATCTCCTTACCATGATGGGAATAACAGAAAGCAATACAAAACCCAATCCACTTAGAAATAGTTTGTTTTGACACAGGCTTGCCCTGAGAACCCAAAGCAAATGAAACAAATAACTGCTGAGACTGCCTGAACCCTTTAGTTCTGCTCAAATAATATCGCAACTGCCTGTGCATATCCAAAGTGTGCAAAATCTTTTCCCCTTTATTTTGGGGGTTTGCATAAAAAGTAGGCAAATGAATAGTTTGGTTTAAAGCCACACTAGAAACTACTTTAGGCATAAAGGAAGGATTAGTACGCAAAGATACCCTATCCTTATGGAAAATTAAGAAAGGCTCAACCGCCATAAGGGCCTGTAATTCAGAAACCCTTCTCCGAGACGTAATGGCCAACAAAAAGCAGTCTTCCATGATAAATATTTCAACTCGGCAGTAGCTGCAGGCTCAAAAGGTTGTAGAGTGAGTTTCTCCAACACAAAATTGAGATCCCAAGCAGGAGTAGGAGCTCTACGTGGGGGTCTTATATTCTTTGCCCCTCTAAGGAATTGCTTAAACAAAGGATGAGAAAACAATGGTGGGTCACAGTCATAGTGAGCAGAAATTGCTGCAGCATGAACCTTAATAGAAGAGAAGGACAAACCTTTGTCCAGTAACTCAGTAAGATATTGAAGAGCCACACTTAAATTAGGCTTAGAAACATCAAATTCCTTTGCTGTACTCCAAAATAAAAATCTCTTCCATTTATCTGCGTACACTTTCCTTGTACTAGGCCTTCTGGCCTCCAAAATAACATTCAAAACTTGCTGTGGAAGCTGAGACCCTCCAGGGTTTAAAACAGAATATGCCAGGCTGTTAGGTGAAGAGAGTGAAGTTTGACATTGAGTAAATGACTGTTCTCCTGAGACAGCAGGTGTGGAATCGAAGGTAAAGGCCATGGAGGCTCCCGTACCAGACTCCTCAGTAATGGGTACCAGTGCTGTCGAGGCCAATCTGGAGCTATTAAAATCATCTTTGGCTTGTCCTGTCTGACCTTCAGGAGTACCTTTGGGAGGAGAGGCAGAGGTGGAAAGGCATACACATGAAGATTGCTCCAATTGAATGAAAGAGCATCCACTTTCCAAGCTGTGGGATGAAACCTTTTTGTGCAAAACTTTGGCAGCTGGTAGTTTAGTGGAGAAGCGAACAGATCTATGTCTGGAGTTCCCCATAACACTGTCAATTTCTGAAAAACATGAGGATCCAATTTCCACTCGTGGGGATCCATAATTTGTCTGCTCAACACATCTGCTAAGGAGGTCTGTGCTCCCGGCAGAAACCTTGCCTGAAGATTTAGCTGTAAACTGAGAGCAGTCTCCCACAAAATCATTGCTTGTCTGCATAGAGGATAAGAATGTGTTCCCCCTTGCTTGTTGATGTACCACATGACAGTTGTGTTGTCTGTTAGAACCAACACCTGCCCTGGAAGAAGTAAATCCTTGAAAGCTATTAATGCAAATTGGACTGCTAACATCTCCTTCAAGTTGATATGTAGATGTTGAAGTCTGGCAGGCCACGTGTCTTGTACCCACTTTCCATTTAGATGAGCTCCCCAAGCTTTGTCTGAGGCATCTGTCGTTAGAATCTAACTCGCCTCTGGCCGGGTCACAGAGAGTCCCTTGTTTAGGTGACATTCCTGAGCCCACCACAAAAATTCCTTTTGAATGCAAGGTATTATCTGAATGACAGTGTCCATGTCCTGGCAGTGCTGTGTCCATACATTTTTGAGATACCATTGTAGCTTCCTCATATGCAGTTTGGCATTGGGAAGCACCACAATACAAGATGCCATGAACCCCAAGGCTTGAAGGACTGTCCTTGCAGTCAGCCTGGACTGATGAGACAATTGATGGAAGTAAAGAGAAAGATTATTTTGTTTGTCCGGGGTCAAAAAGGCCATCTGGGATGCTGTATTCAGTCTCACACCCAGAAAGCACATGTCCTGAGAGGGTACTAGACTGGACTTTATTTCGTTCACAGAATACCCCAGGCATCTTAGCACTGCTATCACATATTGTAAATGCTGAAGAAGTTCGTCCTTTCCTTGGGCCAGAATCAGGCAATCGTCCAAATAAGGATAGATCTGTATTCCTCTTAGCCTGAAGAAAGCTATCACTGGAGCCAGAACCTTCGTGAACACTCTGGGCGCAGTAGATAAGCCAAAGGGCAATGCAGAGAACTGATAATGAGAAGTCCCAGCTCGAAAACGCAGATACTTCCTGCAACTTAGCCTGATAGGAACATGAAGGTAAGCCTCCTTGAGATCCAGAGTCACCATCCAGTGATCTTTGCCCAGCAGAGGTAAAAGCTGTTATAACGTCAACATTTTGAACTTGGGAATGTCCAGATAAGTGTTGAGGATAGATAAATCCAAAATTGGTCTCCACGTGTTCCCCTTCTTTGGTACTAGGAACAGGCGAGAATAAAATCCTAGGCCCACTTCTGGCAGAGGGACCGGTTGTATGGCCCCTATTTGAAGCAGCAGAGAAATTTGTTTGTGAGCCTCTAGTCTTTGCTGAGGAGGAACGTCCGGCATGCCTTTGAAAGGAGGCAAGGTATGGAAATAAAACTTGTAAACTTGGTGTATGATATCCAATACCCATCTGTCTTGGGTAATCAAACTCCAATTTTCCTTGAAGAGTGCCAACCTTCCTCCCAAAGGTGCTGCCAGGCAAGAAGGATCTGGCAGCTGAAAAGGTAGGTCATTGGGCCTGTTTACGAAAGGACTGGCCCCTGCCCTCACCCGAAGATTGTGCAGGTGAGCTCCCTGTTCTAGGTCTGAAGGAGCTCTGAGCTCTGCCCTACCACGTCTAGATCTACCCCTAGACTGTGAATCATAAGAAGGGTACGTCCACCCCTTAGCAGGCCAATTCCTACTAAACTTCGGAGGCTGAACTTGCAAAAAATCTTTAACAGCCTGCATAGACTTAGCCTTGTCTTCCATTTTCTTCAAGACTGACTCCACAGGTGAACCAAACAACACATCAGACTGTAAAGGAGCATCCAAAATCCTTGTCTTAACATGGTCAGATAAATTCTGATCCCTCAGCCAGGCGTGCCTGCGAAGAACTGACCCAGTGGCAGCTACCCTAGACGAGGCCTGTACAGCATCAAAACCACATTGCAAAGAATGCTTACCCACCTGTTCAGAGACATGTACCAAATCTTGTAATTCTTTACACTCAATGCCCTCCGCCAGAGCATCTACCTTAGACTTCAATTGAGAAAGAAGATAGTTTTGATATTTCAACATGTGAAACTGGCAATTTAAAGCCCTCATAGCTAAGGTGGAAGAAGTATAGACTTTCTTTCCCCATCTATCCAAAGCTCTGGCCTCTTTATCTGGAGGAACCGGATTTTTACAACAGAGGCCTTGACACCCTTAGGTCCCTGACTAACAGTTTCTGGGTCCGCCCTAGGACTCTTATAAAGATATTTATGAGCCTCAGGCACCCTGTAATACCTATCCGGTTTAACAGGAGCAGGAGGCAAAGAATCAGGATTAAGTGAAGCCTCTGCAAACACATCTTCCACAACATCCAGAACAGGTGGTATAGCCAAAGGCCTATGCTGGGGTAAAAGCAAAAATTCCCTAAGCCTTTTCCTGGAATCAGAGAAGTCCTGACCTTCCCACTTAAAATGTTCCCTCATGGAATGAAGAGTCTCTGAAAAAGAAAAATCCTCTGGAGGAGAAGCAGAAGGAGTCGAATCATCTGCATCAGAATCAGAATAAGGAGAGTACTCCTGCAAGTCTTCAGCTGAAGACTCTGAAACATCCGAAGCCTGCTCAAAACTCCCCAACTCTGGTTCCACCCTAGGCCTCTTATCAGGAGGGGGCAAAGAACCTCTAATCAAAGTAATTAAATCTTCTGCCATTTTAAGCATGTGCTTCTTGGGCACAGATCCTGTAGAACTAGGAGTGACACCAACAGAAGCTAAACCTGGCCTGCCTCTGGGAGAAGCCTTGGAAACAGAAGGAGAGGGCCTAACCACCCTAGGAAGGGAGGGGAGTACAGAAACCTGAGAAGCCCCTTCAGCCTGACCTGCCTCCTGAGAGGCCACATCCTGCAATATCAAAGTCTCCCCCTGGGACTCCAGAGAAGCCTCCGGCGGAACCACCGGTTCCACTGATGCCTCTAAAGAACCGGCGCCCGGTACGGACGACTCTTCTTGCCTGGGTTTAGCTGCTTTGTCTTTGCGCTTCTTCGAAGAAGCGGGCGTCGGAGCATCCAACGGCATATTATAATTGCACCGCTTCCCGAAGACCAACCTGGCACAATCTAACCTTCGCTTAATAGTGCGCTTATTGAACCTAGCACAAAAGCGACACCCAACAACGTCGTGCTCAGGCCCCAAACAAGGAATACACAAAGTATGATAATCCCTATGCGGTATCTGCTTCCCACAAGAAATACAATTATTCACTTTTTCTGACATCCGGTAAATCACTGAGGCAAGAAAAAACTAAAATATTCCCCAACGGGGTACTTAGCCAACTTTGACTCGGTCTGAAACTCCGAATTCGAAAAATTTCAGAACGCCGAACGGCACTTGCAACGCTGCTTCTGCATCGGACCATGCGGCAAAAAAGACTGAGGATATGACGTCGGTCATGCGCATTTGTACCCTGACGTCCTGATGTCAGTCTTAAGCGCCTTGACCGACGTCAGCCTAATACTTTGATATTCGGGCCGACCGAGGACAGCGGACTACCCAAGTGTAAGGACTGCAGCAATGTGAGATGAAGAACATCAGCATGGTAAAGACCTTAAACCCCAGAAGATTTCAAGCTGTCAGTTCCACATTTGTCAGCCATGGCCTTTGACTGATACTTCACTGGTAACAAAAACAGAGAAGGTGACCCTCTCCATCCCATGTCTGGTTCCCCTTTTCGGTGAAAGGTACTTTGAAATGTTACACTTAGTGAAAACTCATGTGAATGGGTTCTGAAACAGCACATAAACAGTAATTTCACACAGAGGGGAAAACAAAATAAATCTCCTAGAGATATTTAAGTTATTTTATTTAAATTTATTAAACTGGGTAGAATACACTCATCACAAATGACCAATTTTAGTGTTAGCCTGGAAAAACATTAAAGTTTGACAATTGCAAAGATTTATTGCAAGTAAAGTATATATAATGATATTCATTAAAATATACATGAATTATATACAGTAATAAAATACATATATTTGTGCAATCTCTGTAGAGTCAGAAACAGGTGATCAGATTCATAAAACATCCATTGCATTGTTGCAAACTTTTATACACAAAGTAATCCATCTTTTAATAGAGAGTTATACAAATGGGTGAGACTGCTTACAATACAGATTTACAGAGTCTGAAGTACTTTAGTTGTGCATTAGTATGGTAAGAGTTTGAAATCAAAGTCCTTCTCAGAATCAGTGATGACACTAACATTTGTAGAGTTATGCAATTGGTTGTCCTGAAACAGAGGTGGTGATCCACTCTGGAGTTGCCGTACGTTTGTGAAGCACAGAGTGAAATTGCCTTACGCAGACTCTGGCAAACATTTGGCCTCAATATTCAGCAAAGATAATGGCCTGTAGTTGCTGGCATTCTGGGAATTCCTTTCCATGTCTGGGCACAAGATTGGTGGTACCTAAGAGTATGTCTGAAGTGGTTACGTCTTTGAAAATTTGAACTAGGGAGTCTACCAGTAAACAGAAAAGGAGATAGCAAACTTCAGCTGTCAGTCTACTGGTGCCAGGGGCTTTCCCAGTCAGCATGGATGTCAATACTCATTCAACCTCCAGTACCGGGATCAGTGCACAGCAATTCTTGACTTCAGCACTTGTCAAAGCCATCAACTCAAGCCCTTTGGAAAGTTGACTAAATTGTGACTGAAGTCTAGGGAAGTTCAGAGTATAAGCTAACATAGAAACACCTTACTAATGGCACTCAGCGTGACCAGCTTCTCTGTTATCCTTTTGATTACTGTAAGAGCCCTCTCTGCCAGTCTTTCATTAAACAGGCTAAAAACTTCTGTGGTGCCTGTCTTGCTGCCCATGAGTGAAGTGGTGCTGTATTTAGGTGGAGTTAAACATTTTCTTAACAGTAGCATTTTAGAACAGGGTGGGAATGGAAATCAAACCAGAAGTAAGCATGAATCAGACAACTGAGAATGTCAAAAAAAAAAAAAGTACGAAAAAAAATGTAAAGAAACTGACCAGAAGAAAGGAAAAAAATGGAAAGTTTACAAATACAATGGCAATTACAGAAAACTTCTAGAACAGCTTCATGTTGACCAAGATTTGATGTAGTAATGGCTAAGGAGAGGTGAATTTAAACCAAAAGATGAAAGGCTAATAGTCGTGGGCCAAGACAGTGGGCTACATACATATTGGTTTATAAAGTCTGTTAAGTGGGAAAAACAGATAAATGCAGGTCCTGTAGACCAGCCCAGAAAGTAAAGTTGTGTAAGAACTTACCATAACAATAGATGTCCTACTTATTACTGTTGCTGTATTGCTTACAATAGGGACATTCTACCAAGTGTAGCAGATTATCAGAACAGCATACTAAAGCCTGGGCCCTTCCATGTGATGTATGTCAGATGTATGTCCTACATCCGAAACATAAACGTAAGTGATATACAAGAGCAAAACCCTCAGAACAGGACTGCCCAGAGCAATAGGAGCAAATGAGGGCTAAAAGGAATATGGTACATGTACTTCCAGAAAAAAGAAAAAGAAGTCCCCTTGCTGGATGAAAAGGAGAAAACATAATAGGAGGAATGAGGAAGGGATGGAACACTGCAACAGTGATAAGCAGGACATTATACTGTTATGGTAAGTTCTCACACAACTGTACTTTATACCAAAGCTACTGTAAATAATGGGAGGAGGAAGAAGGAAATTAGGAACCCTCCAAGGAAACATGGCGGATGGACTTAACATAACCTACTGTGGCTCTTGAAAACACATCCAGCTTGTAGTGCTTATTGAAAGTATGCACAGAAGACCAAGTACCAGATCTAGCACTGAGATCTAAAAAAACTCCAGAAGAGGCAACTTTCCTGGTTTAACAAGCATGAACAGAAGGAAGCTATTGCCATGAAAAGAATAACAAAAGGAAATGGCTATAGAAATCCAATAAGAAACAGTTTGTTTAGAAACTGCCAAACCCAATTTCTTGTCCTCTGAAAAGAAACAAGTTGCTCAGATTTTCTAATATCTTTAGTCTTATCTAAACAGTATCTGAGCTGCCTCTGAAAATCCAAAGAATGCAGAATCTTCACTGCTATTTTGAGGAGATGGAAAGAAGTAAGGAAGATGGATGGTCTGATTCAAAGACACATCACTGACAACTTTAGGCATAAAAGTAGGACTGGTTCTATGAGACAGTCAAGGAAAACTAGAAAAGGAGAAACTGCCAGAAGGGCCTGAAGTTCAGAGACTCTTTTTCTAGAAATCAGAGCCACCAACAAGACAGTTTTTTCAGGTACACAATTTCAAAGTGGAAGAAGCTGCTGGTTCAAAATGTGGTGGCTAACTTTTCAAGAACATAGTTCAGGTCCCAAAAAGGAAGAATGGGTTTTCTTGGAAGTGTCATATGAAGGATGCCTTTTAGACACTGTTTGACCTCAAACCTAGAAGAAATTAGTGGATCCAGAGGCAGACAGGTAGAAATGGCTGACAAATAAGCTTTAACAGAAGAATATGCCAGATCAGAAATGAGCAACTCAAATACCCACCAAAAAGGGGTCCTGTTCATTGTTGTTACACAAAGAAGAAATCTTTTCCAATTAGCAAAATAAGATTTTTCTAGTAGTTGGTTTTCTTGCCTCCTGCAAAACTCAAGGCATGTGCTCAGAAAATTAGTGCCAAAAAGGAATCAAAACTCTATCCCCCAAAGAGTTAACTGTAGGGTTAGAAGAGAATGGTGAATTAAAGAGCCCATGTGCTGTGTGAGTAGCTCCATCCTGTGAGGTAATTTGTGATAATTGCCCCTGACCAGGTGAAAAAGAAGGTGAAACCAATGCTGTCTGGGCTAAAAGGGAATCACCAGCAAGATTTTAGGCCTGTTAAGCATAACTCTTGGGAAAAGAGGAAGAAAGGAAATGCACATAAAAACATCCCTCTCCGAGAAAATTACATGGCATCCAATATCTAAAACAGAGTACTTGGCCCTCTGGAACAGAACTTGGGGAGGCGCTGATTCTGAGGGAAGGCAAAATTTACTTGGGGAGTACTCCACTGAAAAACAATGCCCAGAAAAAACTCTCTGTGTAACATCTATTCATGAAGACATACCCTGAATCTTATCACATTGTTTGCCAATACATTGTTTTCTGAAAGAATATAGACTACCTGAAGAAACAACAGGAGTATGGCAATGTCCCACTCTATGGGGGGGAGGGGTTGTCTGCACAGGCATAAGACTTTGTTTCCCTTGTTTGTTTATGTACCGCATAACAGTAGTGTTGTCCATAAAGACCGTGAGAGGATCTGGAGACCAGAGGTAGTGCAGTGCCTGAAAAACTAGGACCAGAGCATTCATTTCCTTGACACTGACATGCTGTTTCACCTCCTGAGGAGACCAGATACACTAAACCCTGATGCTGTTGGAACAAGCCCTGCAGTCTATGTCTGAAACATCTGTAAACAGCTAGCGATATCTGATTGATACGCCACAGAAATTCTGTCTTCAGGCAAGGCAAGTCTTTCTCTTCACTGTTGCAGTATTGTTTACATAAAGGGTCTCCTGCCAAGCATACCCCAACATCCAGCTACCACTATACCAAAAGCTTTCGATTTTATAGGTGCTGTACGTCACATGTATGCTTCCCACATAAGGCGCAAAACATAATGGTGACATATAGATGCAAACACTCTGAAATGATTTGCCTCAGGAGGAAAAGAATACCCTCAGGGACAAAAGAGAACCTGTACATCTAGAAGGAAAAAGGAAAGAAAGAAGAAGCAAGAGTGCCTCAGCCAGGAGGGCAACAAAAACACAGGGGCAAGAGCTAGGAAACAGGGGGAGGAGGGAGGGACTCCTTTCAAGGAACCAAAGACATTATGGAGTAAAACCCCATTCCCACTTGGAGGGTGGAATAGGATGAAAGGTGCCCTGAGCTAAAATAGAATTTAAAACCTCTGGAAAAAGAAGAAGCTGTTCCTGAGAAGGTGGGTGAGTTCCATGCCATGATGTACACCTGATGAATAATAGTCAGTACCCAGGAGTCCAAGATGATCTGACAATTTAAAAGGGACAGAGAAAGGTGGACAGACAGGGGAACTTGGCTGAGGGGAAGAGCAGACTAAATGTTAAATGCAGACAGACCTGTCCTGAAAAGAAATCTTTTGTGACAAATGGGGTCTGAGTGAATTTAGCAGGAGGAATACACCTAGACTCTTTTTACCCTTGGGAGGTGGGCGAGTCTGCCAGCTGACAAAGGTGGACTTAGAAGGGTAATTCCTCTTGAATTTGGGGATAGGAGAGATAAAAATACGTTTGAATTCCTACAAGGTTTTACCCTTCTCCTGAAGGGCCTTAAAAAAGTCAGCAGTAGCTGTTCCAAAAAGATTTTTATTATTCACAGAGGCATCAAAAAGCTTGGCCTTAATATCATCAGGTAAAGCTTGCAGACATAGACAAGAATAACGCCTCACCACAGAGCCAAAAGCAACTGACCTGGAAGAGATATCAGCTCCACCATAGCTGCATTTTATGGAGTGATAGGCAACCTGGGAAGTGGATCAAAAGAGAGAAGGAGCTGAAGCCTTCCCATCAGAATTAGGAAGGTCAGAAATCAGTGAATCTACCTGAGAAATAAGGGCCAAAACATACATGGTCATGTGGGTTTGGTAATTATTAGCCCTAAAAGACAAGGTGGCAGCATTACATACTTTTTCACGTAACCTCTCCATAGCTCGACTATCCTTACCTGAGGGAAGGAGCTTAGTAGATGGCAAAAGCTTAGAAGGCTTGCTAAAGGAAACTGAACACTGAAGGATCAGCAGAAGGGCAGTTGTACAAAAAGTTGCAATCCTCAGGCACCTTGTAGAACCTATCATGTTTCTTAGAAGCTGGGGATTGAGAATCAGGAGCTATAGAAGCAGCAGAAAAGGTGTCCAAAAGGTCTGCCAAAACAGGAGGAACAGCAGATGGCTTAGGAGACTCCATTTGTAAAAGCTCTTTTGAATGTCAGAAAACTGGGAGCAGTCCTATATAAAGTACTCTATTATACGAGCAAGAGTATCTCCAAAGGATAACTCTTTCAAGGGGGAGTCTGGGCTTAAGGAATCCTCTTCCTCAGAACTGTAGTCTAGAGGGGAAGCTATTTGAGAAGAGTAAGATAGAGATTTTTCCCCAGAGTCCAAGTCTTCATCTGAGGAATACAATTCCCCCAGGCCCTTAACAGGAGTAGAAGACCAGGTAGGAGCAGGGACGGACACCCCTTGAGAGGGCTTCAAGGCCATTAAGGCATTGAACAGACATTGAGTAAAAACCTGTCACTCTTGTTGGGGATCTTTAACAACAGGGGCAACATGTTTAGTTTTTTGTTTTTTCTTGATTGGGATGTCTGCCCGAAGGACTCTTCATGGTTCAGATCCTTGGCAAGATTCGATAATCGTAACTGGAATCCCTTCCATTACCAGAATCTAAAGAATCCCCCTCAGAAATAATCAGCCGAGGTTCTCTCTCAATGTCTGGAACAGACACTGGAAAAGCCACTGATAATGTGTGAGAATTTGGATCTATGCTGTCATCTGATGGGGTTGCGGCAGAGGAATCAGAGGGGAAACACCAGACGGTCTTCGGAGTTTTCAATATCTTCTAGAGAGATGTCCATGGGAGGCTGGACAGCAACTGGATCAGGCCTAGCCTTTATGGCCCTCTTCTTGGCAGATGGCTGAGCCTTGGGATGGGAGGATTCTACCATAGCACCCTGGGCCAACAGTCATTGATTCTCAAGGTATATGGATAAGGAAGATAAACAACAATGAAGGATCTTAGGGACAAATGCTTGACAGGTGGAGCACTGCATATGGTCATGGGATGTGCCTGAGCAAAAAAGACACTGGTCATGAGGGTCTTTAAAGGGAATTTGCCACCTGCACTGACATTTTCCCTTCATGAATGACATGAACACAAGTGCAAGAACCACAAAAGGGCACTTATCTGAAGATGACTTGCTAACTAGCATAGCAGAAAGGCATTCAGATCAACATTTGACAATGAAATTTGGACTGGCAGCAAAGACGTTCTGCGTGTTTGCATCCGTACATCACCTTTATTCCCTACACCTAACATGGGGAGCATATGTGTGATGTATGGCGCCTATAAAATCTAAAAACTTTGGTATACTGGCTAGATGTTGGGTTATCCTTGGCAGGAGATTCCTTATGCAAAGAATATAGCAACAGTGATATGGCAGGACATCAGGAAGTACTACTGAAGCTCTAGGAGAATGCATCTTTAAGAGATCATAGTGTATCTTTTGAACCTCATACATCTGAGAATCTTTTCACTTAAAATGTTCCATCATTTTGAAAACAATATACCTAAATGAAAGTTCTTCCACCAGGGAAACAGCATTCTCCTCATCAGAGCCCAAAGGGGAGAATAAGCTAAAGACCCCTCCCCAGAATCTAAATCCTCATCATCATTCCCTGGTCTTCTTTAAGGGAGTGGAAGTAGAAGGGATCCCAAAAGGAGAAGGAACTGACAAATTCTGAGGAGGCTTCAAAGTCATAAGGGCTTTAAAAAGGGTCCCTATTATAAAAAATGAAAAGGCAATCTGTTGAACGGCTAAAAAGTTGAATATTCCAGACCTCGAAATCGGATTTGTGGGGGGCTGTGCCCCCCACAGCCCCGCTAATTATATATACCAACTCCGAGATCGCACTACAGCGAGGAAAGGGCAAATTTTCCGATCTTCACTGTACTGCGATCTCACAAAACCAATCTCAAGGTCCGGAATATTTGACTTTTCAGCCGTTTGACAGATTTCCTTTTCATTCATCTAATAGGGACCCTTTAAAAAGACCTTGAGTGAAATTCTGCCACTCCTTTTCGGGGTCCTTAGCAAAAGAAGCAGCATGCTTTTTTTCCTGTTTCTTTTTAACAGGGAGAGCTGTCCTGACAAGCATAGGAGGTTCTGAAACCTGACAAATATGTATAAGTGAGCCCAGTATTTCTTTTCACTAGAATTTGTGGAATTTCCCTAGGCCATCCAGAAATGATCAGCCACGGTTCTCCCTTCTTGTCCTCAAAGGACAGTGGTTCAGCCTCAGCAGATATGTGAACTACATGCCTCTAATAGGGTCACAACAGCAGAGGCAGGTATTGGAACTGGACATTTCCAGTCTCTTCATCTGACACCAGAGAGATGCCTAGCAAAGGCTGAACGACAGAAGCCTCTGATCTTAATTTCTTAGACTTCTTTTTAGAGACAGATGGCCATCTGGACAGGAAGACATCTAAAGCCATCATCCCTTGAGAAAACAGTTTAAGGTATTGGCCTTCTAGACAGAAGGAAAGGGAAGAAAGACAGCTGTGCTACGTCTTAGGAAAGAAGGCCTGTCAAACAGAACACTGCTTATGGTTGTGCTCTGCACCTAAACACAATAGGCACTTACTGTGTTTATTCTCATGGGAAATCTGCTTCCCACATTCACATTTCCCTCTCTAGATGACATGTACCTACAATAAAACAAGCTGAGAGAGAAGAAGGAAGAGTCTCCAATAGGCTAGTTATCTGCTCTAGGCTTGGCGAACTGTAAGTAACAAATAGGCTTCAGACTGGATTCCAAATGCTGCGTTCAGTCTGGCAGCATAGAAGTTCTGAAGGTTTGCACTCATACTTCACCCTCCGGTTAAAAAAGCTGCAACATTAATGCTTCCATGCAACCTTGACCTCTTGTAAAGGTGCTCTGATAGCTGGTGTCTTTTACTCACAGAATTTAACTGTTATATTCCATTTAACAGACTTCATAACAGAGAAGAACTTGTCACACAGTAACACTAACTGCACTACATAAGAAAAGAAAAAAAGAAATAAAGATGCAGAAACTGGGAAAATTAAAGACAGGAAAGAAAATAAACAGAGAAAAGCAAGAAGTCACAGTAGCTAGTCAAATCAGGAAACTTTGAGCATACCTGATTTACACTCACAGGGCTACAAGGGCTAAAAGGGGATTGTGCAAGGAATCAAGAAAATGACCGAGAGCTGCAATGCAGCTGTGCTCATAAATGAAGAATCAGCTAAACAATACAGTAAGGAGTCAGAATGGATAGACAATAAAATCAGCAAGCAAAGGAGAGGGAGAGTAGTATGGCTGGAAATGAATTCATCCTCAAATCTTGGTGAGTACCTTCATGAGGTGAACCCTGTTTTTACAAAATCCCAACAAGATGACACTGATATATAGACTGTATTTTATATAGCATATATCATGGACAGAAGTAGTTTAAAAATAATAAATACAGCTGGGTGCAAAAGTCCCAGGTTATAAAAATGCCTAATCCTGGTAGTAGAACTGGTGCCAAGAATGAAAAAATGACACTGTAAAATCCTCAAAATACAGAAACATTCCTACAATGGGGCTAGGCCAGGCCCAAGGAGAGGATGGCCCCCCTGTTGTAGAAGGTAGTAGTAGTAGTCCACAAAACACGCAAAAACTGACAGGCAATAAAAGAGCCAGAAAGATGACAGAGTGGATTATTAAACAAACAAAAAAATGATGTATTGTTACTATTAGGCAAGAAGCCCATAATTTCCAGACAGAAGATACTCAAAAAGATTGAGAGAGAAGTTAGAGGAAAGAAGTATACTTGCACAATAAAAAAACTGTCAAAAGCTTCAAATGCCAATTTGTGTTCATTAATGCAATAGATCCATGAAAAAACATTACGTAAACCAAGAAAGCTGGTGTTGTTTGGAAAAAGAAGTGACTGAGGAAATGCGAAAATATAAAGAACAAAACCTAGAGATTTTTGAAAAGTACAAAAAAGAAACATGGATATGGCAAAGAAAGAGAGATCTGATATGTTGCAATATTTCTGCAAAGGAGAAAGCCAAACTAATCAATACAAAAAAGATATTTGAAGAGAAATACAGGAAAATGTACTCAGATATGGAAATTTTCACAATACAAAAAATATCACAAAGGAGGAATATAGAACAGAAGATTAGTAAAGTAGTAGTTAAAGAAATAGAAACTGAAGTTATGGAATACCTGTGATTTAGTGTAGAAAGTCTAACACAGGTTATGTTATAGCATGATGGAACAATGAGTCCTCAAAGTAAGGAGAAACAGGTAGAGTGAGAGACATTTGAAGAAGAAACCAGGACATGGGAAAGAAAAAGAGATTCAATATGGTGCAATATTTATGCAAAGGAGAAAGCAAAACTAATCAATAAAAAAAGCAGCACCAAAGATATTTGAAGAGAAAGGTAAAGGCATCTGGATATGGAACATTTCATAATGCAAAAAAATAAGAAAACAAAGGGGGGGGGGAATAGAAAACAGGATTAGTAATGGAGAAGTTACAGAAATGGAAACTGATGGGGTTACCCGTGAAGTGAAGGATTCAGTGTAGAAAATCCATCTCTGGTAAAGTCACAGCATGATGGAACAATATGTCCCCAAATTAAGGAGAATCAGGTGTAATGAGAAGTTTCTGATCACTTGTCACATGAAGATAGAGCCTTCAGGAGGAAACAAGTACAAAAGTTCAGCTAGAGTTGCACAGCAAGGGAAGGAGCAGGAAACAGTGGTAACTCTAATGCAGTCAATATTGTGGAATGATAGGCCAGTGGGTTCCCACATGAAACAGCAATGGATGGCACAGGATGTGGCTGCAGCTGGCACAGGAAGATGTTCTGGAGCTTTCTGTAGAACACTCACAGGGAATGGAGAACAAAGAATGTGCCCTCAGTTTAGAAGAAAATGATCCAAGGGAAGAGTTGCTTGATTTAATGCAGATGGATAAACATATTAAAATCGATGAAAAAAATAGATTACACAAAGTCAATTAAAACTCAAAATGTTAGAAGTACGATAAAACAAATAATCACAGTAATCAACACTACTAACAAAAATTCATGTAATGTAACAGAAGTTAATAGGATATATTACTGTGCAGATAAAGTAATGATAGATAAAGTTTTACACAAAAACAAAAGGCAATAAGGGAAAGGAAGAGAAGAAATCAAATACCATCATGGAAGTATGGAACAGAGCAAAGTATAAAGCAATTAAGACAAGAAGTATCCCTGTTAGAACAAGGAAGACATCAACAAATGTACTTAGAAAGAAAGACGTGATAAAAGCAATGCACAGTATCATAACAGACTAGGATTTATCTTACACTATTACAAATAATAAACTAAGGATATCAGCACCGGCTGAAAAACTTGGATAAATATAAAGGAGAAGTACAAAATAAGCAATCCACTGATGACCCAAAACGTTTTATAGAAAATTGGGAAACAAAGCAATAGGAATAGAAACACCATCTAAAAAGTAGAAATGGACACATTTTGGAGAAAAATCTATGAAGACCCTGTGGAACATAATAAAGATGCTGAATGGAGAGAAGAAGTAAAAGAAACAGTAAGAAGATCAAATGTACAGGATATGAAATGGATGAAGTAACGGCCACAGACTGAAACAAAATTAAGAAAAGCTCCTAATTGGAAAACCTCAGGCCCAGATGCAGTTCCTTACTTTTGGCTAAAAGTATTAACATCTTTACAAAAAGATTTAGTCTTGAGTAAGAACTATATATATGTTCACCCCAAACAGACACCAACTTTATCAATAGCGGTAAAAATGATACTCATCCTTAAGAGTGAACCTGCAAGCTATTCTAAAAGCTATACACCAATAACTTGCCTTCCAACGATGATTGATGCCGACGAGAGTTTATAGTAATTTAGAAGAAAACTCAGTAATGGCAAGAGAACAAAAGGGTAACAAAAGAAAGTCATATGGAACAAAGGATCATTTATTGTTAAAGTCATAATGGAGGATTGTAAAAAGGGGAAGAATTTAAGTATGGCATGGATAGATTACAAAAATGAATTTGACAGCATCCCACATTCATGGATAAAGGAGTGCTAACAAATATATAAGATATACCTTACATTGATCAATTACATTATAGTGACCATGTAACAGTGGCAAACCACTCTGTAGCTAAGCCAGATGACGGACAAATGATTATTCTAGGGATAAAAATTCAAACGGGGATATTCCAGGATGACTCTTTATCACCACTGCTCTTTTATCTTGCCAATAAGCTGTCTACTTAACAGATTAGGTCATGGTTACAATATGGCTCCCAGAAAACAGCAAAGTGTAAAGACTTCTCATCTTCTTTTTGTGGATGATTTAAAACTGTATAGTTCATTAGAAGAGGAGCTGAAAGCACAACTGCAAGTGGTCAAAACTTTCTCAGATGATATAAGAATGTCATTTGGTCCTGATAAATCTGCAAAAGCAACATTTAAAGCAGAAAAAACTGCAGCACCAAGAAAATATCAGTCTGGGACAGGAATGTGATATAAAGAAACTTGAGCAGGAGGGAGTGTATAAATATTTTGGAATTGACTAAGGGTCAACAATAAAACATGAACAAATGCAAACAAAAATTCGGTAAGGAATATTTTACAAGACTAAAATTAATACTAAAAACAGTCCTGACATCTAGGAACAAAGTCCAAGCTAAAAATCAATGTGCTCTTCCTGTTCTAACTTACAGTTTTAGGGTGACTGAGTGGCCCCAAAAGATATAGGATCAGCTGGACAGGAAAACAAGAAAAATGCTTCATTCTTATCAAATGATACATAAAAATCAGTGTATACCAAGATTATATATCTTCCCTTCTTATCTTCTAATCTATTATATATTTTCATTGAAACATGTTTTTCTTTAATAAAACAAACCCACTTTTCTGCTATTTCCCCATGCCAAATTAGCTACTACAATATATCCCTCCTCAGCTGCTTATGTTGACTCACATTCAGATTTGCCTCTATAATCGTCAACATTTGTGCCTGCCTCCTTCTTAAACGCAATATAAAATGTTAAATCCCCAAAGGGGAAAAATGGCTAAATAATTATAATATAACACACTACTTTATTAATTAAACAGTTAAGCGCTTTCGTTCATCAGATTGTAGAACTTCATCAGATAAAGTTTAAAATAAAATACCCGGTTCAAACAGGCTGCCATGACCATATGATAATGACATAATCAAATTCCTACTTAAAGTGCCAATCCCATATAAAAATATTCCATGCTTGTAAAGTATACTGTATTATGAAAACTTCTTAATAAAGTTCCACTTATAACTGGGTCAATGTTAAATCATCGAATATTAAAAAAAGCGAACGATGATTTATTGAACCCATGTAAGCGAAAGCTTACAATCTCAAACGTTTAGAACAGCGATTTTTTTCCCAAGGGAAAAAAAATCGCTGTTCCACAAAAAAAAAAAAAAAAACAAAACAAACAAAAAAAATACATGAATTGGGGGGCTTCGACCCCATACCCCCCAACTTAAATATACCAACTCCGAGATCACACTACAGTGATGTAAACGGTAAAGTAACAGAAGAGGCCAAGCTATTTCTTTCCCAGTTAAAGAATTTGCTTATATGCCATTTCGCTATTTTGCCTTTTCGTGCTTTCAAGTTCGATCAAGATGCATTCGAAAGAATGGATCTTCGATCATTTAACAGGAACCCTTATAACCATACAATGTCCATATAGTAACAATTTATAATAGTTATAAATTTACTAAATATAAAATAAATAAAAATGTACATCATATTTAAAATTGTATTACATGAAATTATCTTGCCAAAGCTTTAAGTTTTAAAATGCAGCTGATAGAACTATAGTCATTTAATCCAGGCCAATTACAACCATTAAGCAACATCTGCCAAACTAGCACTCTCTCTTACACCATAAGGGTCCAAGATCCCCCTGAGGTCATTACTAACTTTCTCTAGAGCCATAAATTTAAACTGATGCCCGAGATACATTTCGATGACAGCCTACCAGGTGTTACATTCTCTCATTTGTTTTATTCACTTTTTCAATAAGTTCTACCTAATTGATCCTTACTGCATAAGCAAAAATGCAAATTCTATCCAAGGCATTTCAAAGGTAAATAATGAACAAAAATCAGATGAATATTACTCTATTTTGAAACCACCATCATAGAAAATAAATAAAATGCTTTTTCTTCAGTCTGGAATGATATGGTGTCATATTTAGGTGCTGAGAAAAATAACACTTTCTACTTCATCATTTTGATGGTATTTCTTGCATTACACATTTTCTATGATATTTGAAGTATACAACAACATTGCCATTTTGCGTACACCTAATTTTATAGCCTGTGATCAAAATTAAATGAAATAACAAAACCACTGAAATTAATTAATAATCACTTTGTGGGTGTGTCAGTTTTGAAAACAGTAAACTGTAAATTTAACTAGAATTTTTGAGAATATGGTCTACTTGTGTTAAATTAGAAAGGATCTATACAGAGATGTATTAATTTAGAGAACAATTTCATATTCTAGGGTGATTTTACTCTATAATTTTACCTAATTTTAGCTTAGCAACCCCGGATCTTTTAGCAACTTTCAATTTTATTTCTACTTTTGTGTGTCACAGACAGTACTACATTTTTTCCTTTCCAAATCGTGTATTATTTCAGAAAACAAGTCTCATCTGCCTCCGAATTACTCTGGGGATCAGTACTTTTTCTGTAGTTTTCACTGCTATGTCACTTCCCACACGTTTATATCCTTGAGTGTACATCTTGCTAAGGTCATTAAGGTGCTACAAATTTACTTACAAGAAAAGTGAAACTGTGCCTCCAAAGCACTACTGATGGAGAATTCTTTCTACAAACAAGAGGGTTTCTTTATACTACTACAACAATAAGATGGTAAGTACTCTCATTTCTGACCACTAAAGTGTTGCTGATAGCCAGTTAGGGACAGTGTGGTTGTACATGCATCATGAATCTACATTACTACATCTATCAGGATTTAACTACCACTTACATATAACTGAACAGAACTGCTCCTCATGACAACAAATTAAAACAATACATGGAAGCAGTCTAGCTGCTTTGTTTATAATAAGATTTAAGTGCATCATTAAAGGCTTTTAACTTTCACGTATCAGTAAGTTAAGGTCAAGTTTATTAAACTGAATAAATAACTAAACACTGTACAGTAAAAAGTATGCAACAAACTACTGATAACAACCTTCAAAATCAATTACAAAGAAATACTGCAAATATTAAAAAGACCAAAGAAAGAAGAGTCAGAAATAATACATTTTGCAATCAATTACATTGTAAACTAGATAGAAGATATTCAAAAATGAAACAGATGCCCAAGCCATTTCTACTCAAAAATCACAAACCAGAAATCATGTCAAATAAAAAGAAGGCAAAAGTGATACTGAAATAGTTGTTAAATGACAAGACAGTAAAAAGAAAGTGTTGATGTTAAAGTAGCACACTCTGGAGGAGTAAATAATGCAGATTTACAACACATAAATACAACACCCAGGACTCCAATCATTCCTATATTGACCCAGATGAACCTTAATTTAATCACACATTTGTAAAAAGGCCCAACCTGCTAGGCAGAAAACATATTTCAGGGATGACATAGGAGCACTGTCTAAGTGATTTGTTCACACTTGCACAATAGGCAAATGGAGACTGGGGGAATCAAATCCTAGACTACAGGATGAAGCTTATTAGCAGTTAAAAACCTTAATTCTGTGAGCCAAACTGCCAGGCTGCAATAAATTCTCTGATGAAAATGTCCACCTTTAAATAACACAAGAGAAAAGCAGAGGTTCAATACAGGACAAAAAGGCAGTTGTAAACTGCCGTATACCTTCTTGATTACTTTAGTGAAAAGGAAACCACTGAGGCAGCTGCCAAAGACAGTTTAATATAGCAATAACCCACGCCTGGGTGTGGGTAATGCTGGATTTACCCACGGTTGGTGTGGTTTGGTCACGAGGGCGAAGCCCGAGTGGCCAAACAAAGCCAACCGTGGGTAAATCCAGCATTACCCACACCCATTCGTGGGTTATTGCTATTATACAATGGCATTTAAAAAAAAAAATAATTGCTTTTCTTAAATAATGGCATTGTATAATGCCTCCTTGCTGCCCTTCTGCAGCTGTCTGGTATTCTGTGGCAGTTCTGATGTACTGTCCATTTAACATAGCGAGACAGTTTTGAAAAAAGCAACGGAGAAAGCAAGATCTCCGTTGCTTTTTAAAGTGTCTCGCTATGTTAAATGGGTTTAACATAGCGAGACAGCTTTAAAAAAGCAATGGAGATGCTCCGTTGCTTTTTTAAAAGCTGTCTCGCTATGTTAAACTCGTTTAACATAGCGAGACAGGTTGTAAAAAGCAATGAAGATCTTGTGTTCTCCGTTGCTGTAAAAAAAAAAAAAAGAGTTATACTAATGGAAAAAGTCCAGGCGACCGGAGCTTTTTCCATTACTATAACTGATTTACAATGTGCATGCTGACCAATCAACATGCACGTTTTGGAATATTAATGGGGGGGTCGTTGTTTAAGAAGCTAATATCTCACAGTACTGAGACTGCAGCTAAACAGACAAACAAACTGACTAAATGACTGTGTCTCAGTTATGTCATTATAAGGATGTGACCTGCACTTTAAGCAGAATGGAAACCATGGCACCCATACCAATGAAAAACAGATGCATGACTGCTGCCTCATACACCAATGCACTGTACAAACACCTACATAAATGCATGGAACTAGCCATACCCAACAGAACCAAGATGCTCTCCTCCAAAAAAGGAAAGCCAGTCTGGTGGTCACCTGCCATTAATAAACTCTGCGACAAAAGGAAGAAAATGTTGCAGAAAAAGGTGACGTCCCAAGACTGGAAAAACTCCCTTATTAGCCTCAACAAAAAGGTGAGATCCCTCATCAAAATCTCCAAAGCCAGCTATGAAGGCAGAATTGGGGCAAACACTAAAAACAACCACAAAGCCTTCTATAGTTATATCAAGGATCTCCATGGCAATACCCAGATTTGCTCTGAGTTACTGCACAATGGTACCTCCTATACTGAGCCAACAGATATTGCCAACATACTAGGCAGCAGATTATTTGCTAACTTTACCCCTCTCTCCCCCCTAAAAGACCAATCTCAATATCGGAAGAATGCCAGGCACCCAACATTACTGCAGCACAGGTTAAAGTTGCATTGTCTAAGGCCAAGAATACAGCTTCCATGGGACCCCACATATCCCTGGCTGTGTGCTATATGAATTACAAAGTGAACTGGCACCACATCTGTGTGCTCTTTTCACTCACGGCCTCACCTCAGGCTTTGTCCCTACTGAATGGCGCATTGCTACAGTCATCCCTCTCCAAAAAGATGGAGCGACTATAGACCTTGGAAATTATCGCCCCATTAGCCTGACGAGTCTGATATGTAAGGCTATGAGGCGCATCATCATGGACTTAATTAAGAAGATATAGGGATTTTCCAAACTCTAGATCCCATGCAATTTGGTTTTGTGAAAGGTAGATCATGCCTGCTCAACCTGGTTGACTTCTTTTGAGCCAGTCACCAGAGCAGTGGATGAAGGTAAGGCAATTCATACAGCCTACTTTGATCTGGCCAAGGCCTTTGATACCATTCCTCACTCAGGAATTATTGATAAACTCAGCAAACTAGGCATTAACCCCTATATCATTAGGTGAGTTGCAAATTGGCTCACAGATAGAACCCACAGTGTGAAAGTAGTGGACTCAAAGTCAGACTGCCGACCAGTCACGAGTGGAGTCCCACAGTGATCGGTCCTGGGTCCTCTCCTGTTTAGCATCTACTTCTTAGAAGTCCAGGCCAACATGGAGGAACTCTGGCTAACCAAATTTGCAGACGACTGCAAGCAGAAAGCCATTATTAGCTCCCAAAGTGATGCAGACATCCTACAGAAAGGCTTCACTGAGACCAATGACTGGTGTCGAAACCATGGCTTTAAGATTAATGCCAAAAAATGCGTAGTCATCCCCTTTGGGAAAAGCTCAGTCCCCACTAATTACCACATCGATGGTAGCCCACTGAACACTGAAGGCATTATAAGAGATCTGGGGACACAGGTTGACACTCAGCAACCTCTCCTTTGACCACCACATTGCCACTGTGGTCAGAAAGTCCTTCTATGTGGCACATCTCATTACCAAGGGTTCTTCATCCAGGAAGAAAGAGGTCATCATTTCTCTCTACTCTTCCCTCATTAGACCAATCATAGAATATAATGCCCCATTTGGCATGTACCTCACCAGACACCTGCAACAATTGGAGAGGCCACAAAAGTACCTCACGAAGAGGATCCTTGGCCTTAAAAACATGTCCTACATGGACAGACTCAAAAAACTCCAGCTATTCTCTGTCTCATATCATCTACTAAGAGGCGATCTCTGCTTGACTTACAAAGCTATGTCTGACCCAGCTCTGTTAGAAATGCTGCATCTAAAAAAATCCCAATCCCTCTGCACCACACACTCCAGAGACCACAACCTCATTACCACAATCAGCAGAAAATGCTGGAGGGGCAGGTTCATAACCCAGAGACTACCCATGCTCTGGAATAGACTTCCCAAACATGTCAAGCAGAGCACTTCACTAACCCTCTTCAAGCGAAATCTTGATGAGTGGATGGGTAATAGAAAGTTCACCCTGGGGATCACTCCAGTGGCTCTACTTGATAGAGGCACTGGGAACCAACGACGGCAGCACAATGCCAGGGCACTTCTATGGGCTAGGCTTGTAAAGGCCCCAGGGCCATTAGCCTAGTACACACCTATGAAAAATAAGATCATATCAGTACACCAGTTTCCATCATGCCACTTTGGGGGGTATAATAGACTGAGAAAATGTGAAACACAGTGACATTGACACATTAGTACTGCACAGATCACAGTAAAATGAAAAACATATTTTTTTCAGTTTCTGGATAAACTTTTCCTTTAAGTGAAATTTATTATGTAAGCAATGACAACTAGAGAGAGTTAGAAATGGAAAAGGGGAAAACAATTACTTTTCATATTCAGACAGTCAGCAGTGTGCATGAGCTTACTGTCAAAACTTTATAACAGAATACCTTCTGTCTTAGATATTTACTCCTCCAAAAACAAAAATACAGATAAAGGAGTACTTAACATATGAGCTAATATCTGACAGGGCCATCTGCAGCAGGTACACACTAAGTGGTTAGTTTAAATGTCTAATATTAGACTCCTGTTTTCCTGGCATGTGCACTACACTACTCCATTCCAGAGTGCCCCTAAGTAAACATATCCAGGCTTAGCACTCCAATTTCTTGACTCTCCACTGAAACATACAAAAATTACCTGCAAATTTTAGAACTGGGGCAAGGATATAAAAACTATAAATCTGTAATACTCAGAGTAGCAAACTCTGCTACCAGCTAGCCAAACAGCCCCCAAGACACATGAGATGGCCCCCTCAAAAGATCAGCTGATATAGTGAATACTCACATACCGAATACTCACATACCTGTTCACCTTAGTTCAATAGGTAGAAACTTGGGTTGGAAACCAAAGCAATATCAACAACCTATTGAAATCAGAGGTATGAGAAACAGAGCTTAGAGGCCAAAGTTTTTAAGCATAGATATACAAACAGCAACATCTGCTATAAACACATTTTGGATAAGATGCACAAATGTCTGCCATGGACATCTTCGTGAAACAAAGAGTAAAGGCAGATAACTCAATGACAACAGAAAACAATACCTCTGACAATAATCTGGAGATCAGAGGATCTGAACGGGTCTATATCAAATCATCGAAACGGCAGCATTTCAAATGATCTAATATGGAACTCAATATCGTGAATGCTGAAAACAGCGAAGCTGCATAAAACTGAATTCTTTCCTAGAGAAAGAATTTGGTTGGCCATTGTTGTGTGTTCATTGTTTTCAGCAATGCAATGGAAAGTTACGAGTTGGGTTAAGGTAAGTGTGTGATTGTGCGGACGTTCGGGTTAGGGCGTGGGCTGGGTGAGTTAGGGTTAGGGCACAGGTCAGGTAAGTGTGCAATAGTGAGAATCTGGGGTTAGGGGCGGGTTAAGTGAGTTAGGGTGCGGGTGAGTGTGCGATAGTGAGAATCTGGGGTTAGGGGCGTGTTATGTGAGTTAGGGTTAGGGCACAGGTGAGGTGAGTGTGCGATAGTGACGGACCTTAGGGTTAGGGTCTGGGTTAAGGTAAGTAGATATAGTAGTGTATGTGCAGTGTACTGTAGGGTTAGATGTAACTTTTAAATGTATGTGTGTGGATTGCTGATTTTTAGTGTGCTTGTGGTGTGTGTGTGTTACTCGTAACAGCAATTTTTTTCCCTGGGAAAAAAATTGCTGTTTTGAGGTTTCTATATTGTTAGGGTTCGGGTTTTGCAGTTCGTCATTAACAGCATTTGATAATGTGCCATTTCGATGATCTGGTATAAACTCGATCTGAACACCTTCTAAGTTTTTCTAAACTCCTGCTCTCTGTGCAGGTAAAACTGCAACTGACTGTATATTAAAGATATGAATTCAGTGTTGCCTTCTGGCTAGATTCTGCCCCTAGAAGAAAACATTGCGCTGAATGGACTAGTGGAAGGAAAGCACAGACATCATCATTAGAGAGAAGGTTCATCCTTTTAATGACAATCTATGAGGAGCACCAAACAAAACTTCTGGGACAACAAATCATATATATCAGAAATCCATCTAAGAGATGTAATGGCTAAAAGGAGCAAGGTATTCTAAAAGATGAAATGACAGATACACTTGTATTATAGCTGGTGCCAAGGCACTCTGTGACATAACCCTTCTACTCTAACTGCTTTCCTAATCCCTGAACCATCCAGTATGCCCCCAAATGCTCAGAAAGGAGACTTCCTGCAAGACAAAAAATAAGGATGGATAAAAGCAAGTTTAATGTTCATAAACTGTGATCTTGGTCTGCTGGGATGGGGGTGGAAGTGCAAAAGTGCACTGATGACATTATATGTATAATTAGGATATTTTCTCTTTTTTTTACAAGGGTCAGTGTCTAGATTACTACCTTTGGCCTACACTGTAAACAGGTGGTTTGCAAGCAAGTAGACTTTAACAATAAGATAAAATGATGAAAGCCATGAAAATGCTAAGCTTCTTATGACTGCAAAGATACTAGCTTGTTTGTTTTCCACTGGCAAACTTTCAGTGGAGTCAAGATGTCTGCAGTTGAGGGTAGCTGTGGATTATTTTCTAAGTGAAATTTACAAAGTCTGATTGCTGAGTACATTCCATGGCAGCAGCTGTCTGTAAGTGCAAGCAGTTAATCTTGAGAATTCTGATTATTCTTTGCTGGGGGAAATGCAAAATTTAAAGGCACAATGGCAAGCAGTTCAGTGAAAAATTAAATATGAAATTATGGGACGTGAGTAAGAAGTAACAACCTCCCTAACAGCTGTAATACATTAATGCATTTAATAGAACAGAGTACAATTTAGTTTTATTTAAAGATAGCCAGTGTACTATTTCCTTAGTGCTAAAAGTTAATATTTTCTGAAAGTATAGCTGGTTTCATGTCTGGGAGGGGAAGAGAGATAAGAAAAGAAGAGACAGCAATCAGTGTAAGTGGGAGCACAGGATGTAGCATGTACTTTAGCATGGGTAACCATAAATTTTAGATAATGCCTGTAGGTGCAGCAATCAATTTGGGGCAATTGTCCCCTTCTGGAGGGTTAAACTTCATGTTTTGAAGATGTACATAGTTTTGTGTGTTTATTCCAAGTAAATAGGAGATGGGGCATTTGTATTTAGTTTTTTGTTTGCAGGTTTTCATTAAAACAAAAACTCTTAAATGTGACATAGGTTCAAATGGAGATGAGAAGAAACATCTGTACAAAAGATCAGCTTACCAAACATTAGCATATTGCATGTAACACAAAAGCTGGAAATACACATTAAAAAAATGCTGTGTATAATATGTGGGAATAACTTTTTATCATGATGGCTATGCTGTACATATTATCCTGGAACATGAACGGCCTTACAGGTATATATGAAATGGGAAGAGTACTGAATTATATTAAGATATGCAGAGTGCAAATAGCAATGCTGCAGGAGACATATTTGTAAAGAAATGAGCATGGGAATTTTATAGAGACAGAATTTCAGAATAAATATTAGGCAGACTATCAGGGATAGAAGAAAAGGTAGTAATTATATTAATTTCTAGAGGGGCTCCAGTAGTGATAGATGAGGGAAAAAGACAAAAATGGTAGATTTGTAGTAGTAAGGGGGCTAGTGGCAATGGAGAAGGATTACAATGGCATGTATTTATATTCCAACAAAAACTGGTATTATGGAGCTTAAGAAAATTTTGATAGAAATAATCAGCTTTCAGCAGGGAATATTATTTATAGGTCGGGACTGGAATTTAATTTTCAATAGTGAAGATGTATCAGGGAGACATAGAGGGGACAATGTAACAAAAGAGGGTATATTTCTGATGAAATTTATAAAAATAATTGGTATGGAAGATGTACAATAAGCGGCTAGACTATATAGAAATATGTGCATTTCACTGAAAGCTTCAACACATATTCAATAATTATTTCTGAACAAGCACAATAAAAACTAAGACAAAAATGAAGGGTAATCAAGTAAAAATAAGAAATCTGTGATTTCCCACATACCTGGTAAATGAGAGGAATTTAAGAAATGCGTAGTGGAAATTATTTGAGAGTTATTAAGGAAGATAAAAGTATATTCAGAGGTTATAAATAGTGACTGGGATAAAATAAAATTGTGTTTAAAAATAGGGTCCAAATAAAACAAGAGAGAGATATGGTTAAGAAGTAATAGAAATTATTTAGAGGGGCAGACAAAGGTTAAAGTATTTCAGAATAAGGGAAATTTCATGGAACAAGAGGAGGAGCTGCTGGAGACAAAATAAGTAGTATGTGGATAATATGCACGAGTTTAGAAAGATTGCAGTTAAGCAACTATTTACTGATAACAATTCCAGAGCACAAAAACTTTTAGCACAATGACTTGAGCAACAGAACATTGAAAGGGCTGTCGCTAAATTTAGGGAGCCTATAACAAGACAGATAACCATAGATCCTGCACAGGTATTAGAGGTATTATAGGATTTTTATGTAAATTTTTATAAAGCAGAGAAATGTGGAAATCAAGAAAGAGTTCAAGTGGAAATATTTAGGGAAGACTTAATTATGCCTAAGTTAGAGGTAGACGAGGCTCAACAAGCAACAGTTAAGATAGGAGGTGATGAGATAAAAATAGTGATTTATAATCAATCTTCAGGAAAGTCTCTAGGAACAGATGGTATTTCTGTGGAAGTTTGAAAACTAGGAAGGAAGAAAGTGATAAAAATCTTGAAGATTTTGTTTAGCAGTATTTTAAAAGGAGGGGAAGCACCAACATCATGGAAGAAAGCTACTGTGGCTGTTTTACCTAAAGATGGCAAAGACCCTCCAGACACAGCACATCCATTTGAATTTTAAACCATGATTATAAAGTGTTTATGTCTATACTAGTTAAAAGAATAGCACAGGTGTTGCCAGTATTGATAGATATGGATCACTGTGGTTTTGTGGAGGGGAGGCAAATATTTGATAACATGAATAGAACATTGATGATCCAGAGAGAAGCAGAATATAAGAAAATACCTCTGTTGTTGGTGGGTCTTGATGCAGAGAAAGCATTTTACAGAGTACACTGGGATTATATGAGTAAGGTATTAGAAGCACTTGCATTCCTGATACACTAATAAGGCTAATAAGAAGAATATATGAATGACGGTAAGCAAAAATTACAGCAGTAGGTCTCCTCATAGATAAGCTATGATTGAACACAGGAATCAGGCAGAGGTGTCCTCTTTCTCTTTGTTATTTGCATTGTATTTAGAGCCACTGGCAAAGAAAATAAGGGAATCATAAATGCAAGGATATGATTGGTTTGGTAATCAAGAAAAGTTGGCTTGATTTACAGATGAAATTATTTTTTACCTGATAAAGCCAGAAAAGGACATCTCAGTGTTGAGTTACATTTTGAGACACTTTTAAATCTTTTCTGGATATACAATTAATTAATATAAAACAAAGACTATAGCCATAAATAATGTATCCACACAACAATTGGTTCAACAATACCCATATTTATGGGGACATTATAAGATTAAGTATTTAGGAGTATGGATTAAAAAGCCTTCTGTTTTGGTAGCTAAATATATGTGAGAAGAGACTAAACAAAATATAATACAAAAATTGATAAACTGGAAATTCTTATTTATGGATATGGATATTAAGGTACAGGCAGTGAAAATGTTTATGGTCCCTTCAGTGTTATATACAGGTTAGGTATACTTTTATCAATCTGAGTAGAAGTTGTGGACAATAATAAAGAATCAAAGACATTTGTCTGGGAGGGAAGGAAGGCAACAGTTAAGTTGGATAAGTTGATCCTTTCAATAGAACAAGGTGGTTTAAGTTTACCTGATTTGAAGAGAAATTTTTACAGAGTTAAGTCTCATATATATAATACAAGCTGAAGGTTATAATTCAAAGTGGAAAGGGGCAATGATGAAGCAAATTGGAAGTTCAAGAAATAGAGAGAGAGGGATTTTGGATAGTTTGGAATAACAACCACCATACATATTATATTCATAAAGAAGAAAGTATTCTAAGAAGTAATCCAATACGAGAATGGAGAATGGAAATTTTGCCAATAGGGTGACTGCAAGCAGAGTTACATAAAATAGGCAAGTGGGGCTGGAATTTACTGGAGAAACCTGTCAAAGGAACCAAGATACTGGGAGCAATAATGCAGTTAGGAAAGGTAGTAGAGTGGGATGAGGCCAACATGACATTTTGGATTGCAGTGTAGAGACTGCTTCCCTACCAGGACTTGGGCTCAAGGTACAGGCAAAGAGAAAGGGATAGGGGGATTTAAAGTGAAAGACCTGCTCTTGTAGAGTTTTTAGTTGAATCTAGAACAGAAGCAGCTGTTAAAAAAGGGATAATTAGTACGGCATATAAAATATTACATAAGAACTATAAGAATCAATTGCAGGATGTTAGAAAATATTGACAGGAGAGACTGGAAAAGCAATTAGAAGAAAACATTGGGAAGACATATGTATGGCTCCCAGGAATGCAACCAAGACCAGAAACTTTAGGATCTTTGTTTGGAAGTGTTTCCATATATATTTTTATAACCAAAGCAGACTGGTAGACATCAACTGTTGAAGGTGAGATGGAGAAAAAACATGTTCTGCGAGTGTAATAAGCTGCCAGATTTTTAAAAATTCCTTACAGAGTACTACATCAAAAATATCGGGTGGGCAAATGGTGGTAAGTAAAGAAATGATTCTTTTGAGCTGGGATACATGATCTGAATTGCCTAGACATAGTAAGACCTTAAGTTTAATTCTGTTGGCTGCCAAAAGAGCAATTACTAGAAAATAGAAATCAAAGTCTACACCAACTATATTTAAGGAATTGAATATTATAAAAGAGGTAAAAGAACTGGAAGTGAGGTATTTAGAAAATGGAAGGAGCAAGTAGATTGAAATTGTGGTAACAATACAAGCATATAATGTTCAGGAGGAGAAGGAGTATGGTTTAAGGGAAAACAGGAATTCAGCAGTTTGTTATAATATTGGACTGATGATAGCTGCAAAGAAAATATCTGTGATGTATATTGTATTTAAATGGAAAAATGTTAAAATGGTTTGTTTTCTTTTCTGTTAATGTATGTTTGCCTATGTCTTAAGCAATAATTTAATAAAGGAGTTTAAAAAAAACAAAGTACACAGATAACATGGTACATGTAAACAAACATTTAATTGTGTAATGTAATAAATAATGAAAGCAACAAATAAATAATTACAAGACAATAACACTGCCATAGTGTATACATACAGACTTACCTGACTTAGAAAAAACTCAAGTAGCAAACAATGTACAACAGCTTTAAGAAAAGGGGGTTACCAGTATGTATTCAGATACTATCAGAAGCAGAAGTAAAGATTCTGAAGAGGCAGTATCAAGCCTAGGTTATGACTAATTGTTTTGCCATTTATACATGCTTTTTAGGAGTTTCCTAAATGGCATTAAAATGACAGAGAAACCAGTACTTCCAAGATGGCTGTAAATTGACTAACAGCTTAATTTCAGTTCTCCCAATAAGAAAAGAGAAACTCAGAAGACAGAGCCAGTGAACTCATGTTTTGGGTAAATTTCAATAACTCGCTAGTAAGTGCACTGCCTGAACACATTCAAAAAAGAAATTCAGAAAATCTGAAAGAAAATCAACCACAAAAGGTGAGGAAAAAACACTGACTGGGAAGAATTCTGCAGCTGTTCTGCAAAAAGCAGTGCAATCTCCAGCTTTGGTACAAGACATGACTTCCAGTAACCTAGAGGAAATAAATAAGTCAAATGTCCTCAGAGGTGATTAAAATAAACAAAACACTGATGCAGTATATCAACCAACTCAAATAACAAAAGGCTGGATAAAATGGAACAAGCTTTAAAGAGGTATTCAGATGAGGTGATAAAACTGCAAAAAGTCAAAGTTCAAAATGAAGGAAAGGCTGTCTGAGTATGAGATTGCTCAAGAAGAGAAGTTTCAAAAAATAATAAAATCAGAGGACAGAGTATGCAGGGAAAACCTGATACTTTCTGCTGTACCAGAGAAAATGGAAGAACAGACTGTATTAATTTTATGAAGGCACAAATAAGCAACTGGACTGGTATTCCACAGCAGGAGTTGTTATTTGAAAGGGCACATCATGTGTATGCTCTAAACCTGGCCACGAGAAAGCATCTTAGGCCTTCAGTAGTAAAGATGTAATCCTACCAGCAGACGGAGTTTATTCTGACAAACCTGTGGCAGAAGGGCAAAGTACTAAAAGTGGGAAACAGTAGAAGTGTTTGTGGAAAATGATTACTCACTGTACACCATGCAGAAGAGGAGTAAATGTATTCCACTAATTGAGGAATATCAAGAAGTAGGCATGAAATTCAAACTGCTGTATCCAACTATCTTTAGAATATTCTTTCCTGGAGGTACAAAATCATTTTTGATGCAGGACATGCTAAGGAGGAAATACAAAAGTTTGTCCAACAAAAAGTCATCTGTGAAACAGAATGACATTCTGCTTCTTGTTCTTCAGGTAATAAAGACAACAGAAAGATTGTGCCAGTGAAACTTATTCTGGTGTTTCAACAGAAAATGCTTGAGAGACAGAAAAAAACACAAGAGTTGCTAGAAGAACTGAGAGTACATTGGAAAGGAAGCACAGACTGCATATGGGAGATAGAGATAAACAGGAATAAATCCAGCAACTCGGATAAACAGGAATAAATCTAGCAACTTGGAAACTCATAAATAAATGTGGGATTATAAAGCATTAATTATATTTATAAAACATGGCAGAACAAGAAAACCTGGAAATATTGGAGTTTTTTGACTCTGTAAAAGTTGTAGGGGACTCTAAAGCATATGCCCTACTTCATGTCCTTAATGTTTGGAGGAACACTTAGGAGAGGGGAACAGGAATGAAAGCGTTACCTGTAAGAAAAACAAGCTTATGTTCTTAACAATGTGTATTATTTGTATTGTGCATGATATTTGCATGTTATAAACTAAAGTTTTCTCAGTTATTTTCAAGTGTAATGGGGATACGAAAGTAAACAGGTGCCCCTGTTCCTTCTTTTCTTTTTTTCCTTGTTCAGTTTTAAGAAAAGTAAGTACTGCCATGTAAAAAAAAAAAAAAAAAAAGAAGAAGAAACGTTTGTTTAAAAGAGTATGATACAAGAAAAATGATGTGCTTTTTTCTCATTTTTGCATCAGGGGAATGACTAGATTAAGGCTCTTGGCTTTATCTAGTAACAAGTTTTGAAAGAAAGCAAATAAATCAAAAAGAACGTTGAATATAATAATGCTCTCCTCTAGCAAATAAATAAATACTTGTAGAAGCAACTCTGTATCTGGTTGCATGGAGACACTCTAATAAACAGCAATAAAAACAGAATACTCCTTTCTTTCAATGGCTAGTAGATAATGTTTTCTAAAACCATTCAAGTGTTTTCTCATTCCGGGATAGCAATAAAGCTAAGACAAAACTATACAGCACTTAGTTGAAGCACATGCCATATCATGCATCTTAACACGGATAACCTTCCTTTTAGGTTAACCCAAGTCTATCAGTGTGGCTGTCAGTTTGGGACAACTGTTCCTACTAGGAAGGTAAAACTTCAATATTTGAAGATGTACATAGTTTTTGTGTTAATATCAAGTTAATAGTTTTTTGGGTGTATTTTTTGAGGGCTTTCAATAAAAGAAAACATTTTGTAAGGTGTGACATAGGCTCAAATGGATATGACAAGAAACAAATGGACAAAAGGTCAACCTGCCAAACATTAGTGTGTGCATGCAACACAAATGCTGGAACTAGATACTTAACAAAAAAAGCTGTTAAAAATAAAAGGTGGGAATAATAACTTTTTAACATAATGACCCTTTTGATATTATCTTTAAATGTTAATGGTCTCACAAATATATACAAAATGAAAGAGTAGTGAACTATATTAAAATGTAGAGTGCAAATAGCTATGCTACAGGAGATACATTTGGAAAGAACTGAATATGTGAATTTAAAACAGAAAGGTTTTAAGGATGGTTATTCAGTGGAATACCTGGGGCAAAGAAAAAGGGGAGAACTTATATTAATTGCAACAGAAGCTCCAATAGTGATAGAAGATGATAAAAAAGCTATTAATGGTAGATTTGTAATATTAAGGGGCTACTGGCAAGGGAGGAGGATTATATTGGCATGTATTATATATTACACCTAAAACTGCTTTAATGGACCATGAGAAAATTCTAGAGAAATAATCAGTTTTCAGCAGGGAATATTACATATGGGTGGTGACTGGAATTTCATTTGCAGCAGGGAAGATGGTCTGGGGAGCCCATAAGGGAAAATATAACAAAGAAGGGGAAATCTTTGAAGAATTTATGAAAATATTTGGCATGGAAATTCAGTCGTAGGAGTTCAGAGTGAATTTACATATTATTCCCCAAGATACAAAAACTGAGCTAGGCTAGAAAGAACTTACATTTCACATGAACATGTACATTTGATTGAAAGTTTTGATATGCATTCAATAACTATTTCAAATCATGTGCCAATAACAACTTAAAATAAAAACACAGGGTAATGAAATAAAAATGAGACACTGGCCCTTTCCCACCTATCTGTTGAAAAGAGAGGAATTCAAGGAATGGGTAATGGAAATTATTCAGGAGTTATTAGAGAAGACAGAAATGTATTCTAAAAATATATCTAGGGAGTCGGATAAAATTAAAGTGGAGTTTAAAAATAGGGTAGAAATAAAAGAAATAGAGATACGGTTAAGATGCTAAAAGAAATATTTAGAGGGACTGACAAATGTTAAAGTATTGCGGAATAGGGGGAATCTCACAGAACAAGAAGAGGAGCAATTGCAGAATGCTAAGTAGAAAATAAAGGATTACCTTGATAATATACATGAGTTTAGAAAGATTGCTGTTAAGCAATTGTTTGTTTTGATAATAATTCCAGAGCAAAAAAAAACTTTTAGCACAACAACTGAGGCAAAAGAAAGTAGAAAGGGTTGTTGTCTTGTTTTGGGAACGTATAACAAGGAAGATAACAAGAGATCCTGTAGAGGTACTTAGAAATATTTCTGAAAGTTTATGAAAGTCAAAGTAGAGAAATGTGGAGATCACAAAAAGGTACAAATGGAAAAGTTTATGGAAGAATGAATTGTGCCAAGGTTGGAGGTACATAAGGGTCAGTTACTAACAGTTAGATAAGAGGAGATGAGATAAAAATGGTGATGTATATCCAATCAACAGGGAAGTCTTCCCATGGAAGTTTGGAACCTAGGAGGGAAAAAAACTAATAAAGATCTGGAAGGTTTTGTTTAACAGCATTGTAAGAGGAGAAGAAGCACCAACATCCTGGAAGAAAGCAGTGGTGGCTATTTATACCTAAAGAGGGTAAAGATCCATCAGATCCAGCTTCATACAGGACCATTTCAATACTAAATCATGATTTTAAAGTGTTTATGTCTATAATGGCTAAAAGAATGGCAAAGGTGATGCCAAAATTGATAGACATGGATCACTATGGTTTTGTGGAGAGGAGGCACACATTTGACAGCATTAACAAAACACTGATGATACAGAGGGAGGCTGAATGTAAGAAAATGCCATTGTTGTCGGTGGGTCTTGATGCAGAGAAAGCATTTGACAGAGTAAGCCGGGAGTTTATGAGCAGGGCAAAGGAAGCATTTGCCTTCCCTGATAAAATGATAAGGTTGATTAGGAGGATATACGAGGGATCAGAGGTGAAAATTAAAGTGGATGGGTTCCACTTTGATAATTTCTGGTTGAGCAGGGGAACTAGGCAGGGATGTCCTCTTTCCCCTTTGTTATATGCACTATATTTAGAACCATCAGCAAAAAAAAAAAAAAAATAAGAGACTCAGAAATTTAAGGATACAACTGGTATGGTAGTCAACAAAAGCTGGCTTTACTTGCAGATGATATTATTTTATACAAAGGACATTTCAGTGTCGTTGAACATTTTGAGGCAGTTTCAAATCTTTTTGGGATGCAAAATTATTGAAGCTAAAACAAAGGCAGTAGCTGTAAATTACGTTCTACCTCCCACATGGATTGGTTCAGCAATATCCATATTTATGGGGGGCATGATGAAATGAAGTACTTAGGAGTATTTATTAAAAAGGATTCTAGTGTGGTGGCTAATGATATGTGGGAAGAGACTAAAAAGATAATATAAAAACTGAGAAATTGGAAGCTCTATTATATGGATATGGAGAGCAAGATATAAGCAGTTAAAATGTTTTTATTCGCTTTAGTTTTATACACAGGTCTGGCAGATTTTTATCAACTAGTGGAGAAGTTGTGGATAGTAATTAATAAAGAGCTGAAGGATTTTATCTGGGAGGGGAAGATGGAAATAGTAAAGTGGGATAAGCTCATTCTTCCAATTGAAGAAGGCGGTTTGGGATTTCCTGATTTGAAGGGGCATTTCAGAGTTACACAGTTAAGGCTCTTATACATAGCATAAGCAGAAACCTATAATTCAAAGTGGAAAGCAACAATGATGAAATGGGGGAAGTTCAAGAAGCAAGCATAGACTGAGATTTTGGATGCAGCTCTTTAAGGAGAAGAATAATAATAACCATCCAGAATGTTATATTCATAAAGTAACAGAAAGTATGCTAAGAACTAAGCCAACACGGGAATGCAAAAAGGAGATTCTGCCAATAGGGATGACTGCAATTAGGGATACAGACAACAGGCAAGAGGGGCTGGAATTTATTGGAGATAATTGGTAAAAGAACCAAGGTACTGGGAGCAAATAATTAGGGAGTGAAAGCTAATAGAACGGGTAGAGGCCAAGAATTTATTTGGACTGCAGGTTAGAGATTGCCTTCCCTATCAAGGACTGATATCAGAGTATAGGCAAAGATAAAGAAATAGAGTGATCCTAAGAGAAAGACAAGTACTGGCAGAATTTTCAGTAGAATACTGAGCAGAAGCTGCTGTTAAAAAAGGAATAATTAGCAAAGCATACAAAATACTGCATGATAACTATAAGAATCAGTCAGAGGAGGTTAGAAAGGATTGGGAAGAGAGAATGGATAAGCAATTCACAAAGAAACATTGGGAGGATATAGGTATGTCTCCAAAATATGTAACAAAGTCTAGAATATTCAGGATCTTTGCTTGGCAGTATTTACATAGGTATTTTTATACCCCAAGTAGATGCCAAAAAAATTTTCCTCAGATAGGCAGCAAATGTTGGAGGTGTGATGGGGACAAAACAGGCAACTGGGAACCTATTTTCTGGGAGTATAATGAGTTAGCAGACTTTAAAGATTCCCTGCAGACTTCTCTGTCAGAGATACTGGGTAAGCAAATTGGTGTAACTAAGGAAATTATTTTTTTTCAGCTATGACATAGAATCTAAATTTTTAGGCCTTGCTGAATTGAATTAAGGTGGCTGCCAAAAAAGCAATTACTAGAAAATGGAAATCAAAGCATAAACCAACTTTACTAGAAGTAATGAATATAGTAATGGAGATAAAACAACTGGAATTGAGATCTTTAGAAAACAGTAGGAGCAAATTACATAGGAAGAAAAATGGGAATACATGCAGGATTTGAATGAGCTACAGAATGTTTGACTGACAATAACAAAACAGATGATAAGTGATGTATAATATTTACAACTTCAATTATGTCAATATGGTTTGTTGTGATATGTAATGTTTGCAACTAAAATTATGTAAATATAGTTTGTTTTCATTTATATAAATGCATGACTGACTATGTTATATGTGATCATTTAATAAAGATATTTCTTGTTTAAAAAAAATGACAGAGAAGCCCAAGGTGGCAGACTTGCCATGTGAGCTGCTGGATGTGTTAAACAATGCAGAACAGGAGTTTTTTACTGTACAGTGTGACTACTATTTTAAAGACACGCACCATAGTTCTAAAATGAATCACCTTCATGCTATTCTTTCTTTCTTTTTTTTCCAGCTCATTTGCTCCTGTCCAGGAAGCTCAGTCAGTCTATTCATTCCCCTGAGGGTGAGAACTGGGTGGTAGGGAAAGGGTCAGTTTGCTGGTCATGCATGTTGGACTACTTCCCGGTAAAGCCTCCCCAATCGCTGGAGCTGCTGTTACCAAAGGTAGTGTGTCATTGCACACGTGGTGTGTGCCTCTTCAAATAACAGCATATACTCTCTAGGCCCGTAATCCACTGATGAAACACCTAGTACTCCCACTAGGTGTCGCCCAGGTGGCAAGACAGTGCTGCATCTCTCTTCCCTGGATGGATTAGCCAGCAACATCCGCTCAACTCCCACCCCTTCCCCACTCACATCTGTAGATGCCTGAGCCACTATTTAAATCTAAACATTTTCCCTCTACACCAAGGGATTGGCATTGCCATCATTTTTTTATGTAAGCAAAAAGCAGTGTGTCAAAAAGATGGCTCAAACAAGACTATCAAAAAACATAAAAAGCCATCCTGAGCAAGTAACTGACCCCACACAACTGTGCTACATCCAATACAAATGCCAGTAGTATCCAAAAAGTCCAAAATCCAAAGGCAAGTGAAACTATTTAACATAAAACATAGGAAAGGTTAAGCGCTTTCGCCTCAAGCTGTAAGAGACCTCATGAGTTATGCCACTCAACCATCAGAGGTAGGCAGGAGAATAATGGTAAACCCACCCATGGAAAATTCAGAGATATCAAATTCTAATATTTTATAACAAATTAAAGAGAATCTGTAACTGAAAACTGTCTGGTGTTAGTTAATAGTCTCCCACCATGCACATAATCTTAGCTACCAAATAAGGTTTATAGCTCTTGAAAAAACATATCTGTAGCATTATTCAACTTGCAGTAATTAACCCATATCTGGCCAAATGCCAGCAGTTCTGGGTCTTTAATATTATATCCTACACTCTCTTCAGATCTAATTAACAGTTTCCATGGAATTCTAGGGTATCACCCCCACACACACACACACACACACACACACACACACACACACACACATACCAAAAAACACTGATCCTGTGCCTTAATATTTTTATGCAATAACATTCTTGGTGGTAGTAATGCATTTTATAAGAGAAAGTCTGGGTAGAAAATATTTTTATCTATAAATAATATCCTTTCAGCAAAGGAGATATTTAGAATGGACTTAAAGTTTAAGTACATTCCCATTTGATTATCTGTTTCCTTCAAATGAGCTAAAGCAAATTTTGTCTTGTACCTCATTTCTCTCTCTCTCTCTTTTTTTTTTTTTTTGCAAAACCACTAAAAGGCCATTTTTCCTGCATGAATATAAGCCTCTATATTTGTTAAGTTAATGAATTGGCTACAACCACCACAAAGTTCCACCCTAAAAATGTTATGCTTTCTACTACCTTAAAGTCACCTGAAATGTCTGCATTCTTCTTAACCAAAGATGCTTATTTAACTGAACTAAAGAAAAGAAAAAAAGACTATATTTAGTGAGCTGCACAATGGTTTGATCAGTGAAGATAAATTGTAACATTAAAAATGATCAAGTGCGAGGCAAACAATCAAGAGAATAATAACTATTTTCAGATAAAATATTGGATGTGTAAAGCATACATGTAACTGAAACAGCATGTAGAAGAAATAGAAGTGTTGGATGTAGCTTAATTATCCATTAAGCTTACAGTAAAGCAAACTGAACAGATTAATTGCAAAGCTGCAGAGTCGCATGCAAAAGATAACATTTTTCAACAATATATAGATTTACTTACTGGACTAGGCTGAGTTGTCTGGCAGTGTACTATTATATCAAGGTAGCTCTTGATGTAGTAACATTAGTCTATGTGCTTATGAGAGTACATGTAGGCCTAAAGGAGAAAGAAAGGCAAGTAAAACAATGCCTAACCTACAAATAATTGTTAAATAGTTAAAGCATACTGAAGGTATTAACAATATGCTTATTGCTGTGAAACAAGACAAGCTTAAAATCTGACTGAGCCCCAAGATCTACACAGTGATTCAAAATGTGCACTGTCCATTGCTGATACCAAATTTCAAATGCTTGTTCATACTAAATGTTAAACTGGGTTTCTGGCAAATTAAGCTAGATAAGGCAAGCCCAAATATGCCAATGGGAAGGTAAAGAAAAAAAAATTCTCAAGCTGTCCTTTACTATTCGGAGCATGTGAACCAACTGCCACGTTTGCCTAAATGCTGACAGACTAAGGTAATTTTGCTGAAACAATTTTCGGCAGAAGTGTAGCTTTTTCTCCACTGTTGTATGACCTCTGTCTTGGTATATGCAAGTTTGGGAGGTGTGGGGTAGCCCCCCCCCCCCACATGGGGTGTGCAAGGGGGCTTTCCCCACTGCAAAAAAAAAAATGGCCTTCAAGATTCATTGAAAATTGTTTCATTGTTTTTTTTTTTTCTGAGCTACTGGCAATCAGATGAATGTTGATACAGCGACAGGAGCCCTGGTGTTTCATCTTCTTCAGAGGTACTTCAGAGAGATGTGGCAAGGATTGTGGAAATCCTGAATGCTACAGTTAATGTAAGCAGTGACCTACTTGTAATGCAAAGTATGACTTGAGGTTGTTCAAGTTGTTGAATAGACTGAGGCAGTACAATCTGAAAATGAACAGGACCATGTCAGATGTGTGACTTTTGAAATGCAGTGATATTATTCTTACATCAGAGAGTCTAAAACAACATACTAAGAAAGTGAGAGCTAATATGATTCTGCAAAAGCCAGAACATAAATAACTCCTAATGAGATTTTTGAAAATGGTTCAGTATATCCAAGTTCATGCTTAACATGCCAGAGATGCCTGTTTCTATAAGGAAGCTTCTAAAGCATAATGCAGCATGAGACTGGTCTATACATGAAAACAGATTTAAGTTACTGAAGAAGTGTGTGATTTATGCACCAACATTAAAATATGTTAAAGCAGTTGAGTTGCAAGTAAGTACAAGTCAGTATGGGCTTGGAGCTCTACTGATGCAAAACAGACTAGTGGTTTGAGAGAAGGTACAGATGTACAAAGTAGATATGTTCAGATACAGAAAGAGATGACAGGCATGTTATACAGATGTGAAAAATTCTATTCATAAAGCAAGCCAATGTTGGTTAAGGCTGACCATATGGAAGTTAGGAAGAAAGACTGGCTAGATCAGTTATCATCAGTGCACCACACCATGAATGCATTATCTGCACATCACAACATGAGTGTACTATATGTACAGAGATGAGAAGAGTTATAGTCAAGGTCTCACGTTAAGGCTATATAAAGGGAATATCCCTAACCAGATGTAAGAAGCTCTGGTGTTTAAAATCCATGAATCACACTTACAAAATGTGAAGTGTAAAGTGAGATCTCAAGATGTTCTATACTGACTACAAAAGTTAGACAGAAAGAAAATGCTGTGCATAACTGTCAGTTTTGTAGTATGTTTCATAACTAGAATCTTTAGGAACATCTACAGAATAGGGACTGATCAGTAGAATGGAACAGATTTGTTTCAATTCATGGAAAAGCATTATGATTTGCATTGAAAATTACTGTACATTTCAAGAGGCAGTTAATCTAGGGAATGAAACTAGTGCATCTGTGATTGGTACATTAAAGACTATTTTTGCTAGATACAAATTCCAGAGATCGATTTTAAACAATGGGTCTCAGTTTAGTACCTAAGCATTCTGAAACTTAGATAAGACTGGGAATTTACCACAAATCATCTGATATAACCCCACAGCAATGATACAACAAACAGTCCATAATCTTATGTAGACGTGCAAAAGTACTGGTAAAATTAATTGCTAGTTTTCTCTGTTGGAATTTATGAAAATCATGAGTTAAAGGCATAGAAGTTAACAATTGAATTTTGTTGCTGATACCAGCTAATGCCACTCAGTAAAGAAAACCAGCACAGATAGAAATAATGCTATGACAGAAATTCCGAAATGTTTTCTTGTTTGTAGAAGAGAGTAAGATAAGAATACAAGATATTCAACAAACACAAGGCCTTACTGGCATATGGGTAGTTGTGCCCTGCTGTCTTATCTCTGACAGTCTACCAAAGCTCCTCCCCCTGTGTGTCTGTGAATGTGATGGACCGATCATCTGAGAGTATAGGGACTAGATATTTCAGTTGTCGAGCTCAGACAAGAAACCCTTTTAGGTTTTATTTCTTCTCGCTGCTTTTTCTGTCAATACTTGAATAGTGTATTCTGCTGTTTTAACTGTTTTTTTTTTTTCCTGATTAGAAATGTTCTATATCCTTCTATTTTCACTTTGACTAGCACTGTAAGGCTGATTTCTTAAACATTTCATTTGGAAGTTTTAACAGAAAACTTGCTGATATTGTAGTTTGTCTTTGGGGTTATGATTGTTTATGATTTTTTCATTTAAATCACGATTTCTGACACCATTTTCTGTGTTAAACATTTCTGACAGGAATTTTCATCAGCTTATAATTTATTTTACAAAATTAGAGGATGTTTTTGCATGTATTTTTTGTGCTTGGGACTGTGTTACTGAAAATACTGTAATTTTCTCAGTGTAGTGTCCAGAATAGTATCCCTGCAGAAAGTCTTTAGGTCGCTGTTTAGAGGGATAATAGTGGGATTTGTCCATCTTTTTACTGATCTGACTGTGCAGCTAGTATATGGTATCAAAGCTGGCTAGTTTCTTGTACCCTGACTTAATGGACTCAGACACAGTGCACCCACCACCACCACTATCTACCCCTTGTGTACATAAAAACACAGAAATAAGTATGTCTTGTGACTCTTCAGTAGCCTTAAGCAGGCTATTGAACCACTTACTTTCTTTCACCTCCAGATTCCCTGGTGTGGTGGTAGTACTACAACTATGCATGACACAAGGGTGAGACATGTCCACCGGGGCTGTACCAATGCCTAGTTCAGGTGTGGAATAACCAAACCCTTTAGGTGCAGGGTAAGTTAGTGGTGCAAAATCTGTTGTCAATGTTGATACACCTACCCCCTAGTGATTCTCCCACTTGTGTAAAGCATACAAAAAAAGAGACAAAGGACCCATAACATTGCAGGGCAAAAGTCTGTGACTGGGTTTTCACCTGGTGGCTATGGCTAGATCCATTGTTCAGGCAGTTAATTACAGGGTGCAAACCCAGCTTATGAGTAACGCTGATGCTCACACCCCGTTCAACTTCCCAGGGATCCTAATTTTGAAAGGGAGTTGGAATCTGATGTTTTAGAAGTGCCAGAGTCTGATCAGTCAGTTTCATCTGATGACAAATGGGTACAGAAACCCAAACAGATGTTTTCTTTTCCCCAAATGTTGGCTAGATTTAGGGATGTATTCAATTGGGAGCAATCTTCAGCAATATATCTCTATAATTGTCAAACTTTAATTTAATACTTTGGAGCTTTTCTCACTGGGCCTCCACTGAAAATGGGCTCCTACCACATCAGACTTTCCTGGTAATCAAATGTCAATAAATAAAATAAATAAATTTCAGGCTAAATAACTTCATTGTGGGAAAAAAATTCTGGGGTTTCAAAGAGCATTCCCATCATAGGGGACAAGGACAGCCTTCCACACAATCCGATGTACCACACAAGCTACTTCCTTTGACTGGCTGTAAAGCTGCAGCCTCACTCTGTTGCAATGCCTTGACTTGTGAAAACCTCAAAACCACAAACTTGCACAGATCTGGAGTCTGACCACCACACTGCAGATTTACTTCTATGTCAAGCTGAGGATCCTGCCAAATGCACAAATCCTAGTATGAGCAGTAACAGAGACAGTAATAAAAGAGAACTGAAAATCTGCCTTGCTAAAACTAGCTCCTGTTCTTTCCAGGAACCCACCTACCCCCCCCCCCCCCCAAATATCTCATGTTACCCTTAAACTGTGGAATTCTGATCACTCTGCTTCAGGACAATTGAGAGGCTATCAGCCACTTTATTGTTTATACCTTTATTGGTTAATTGTAACATTTCTATGCCATGTAGCTTATCTTTATCAACTGTCAACATTACAATTTAATGCAAATGTGGATTTTATTTACTTGCTCTAGTCTGCAATAGAATTCTGTTTAATATCTCTAGTCTATCTTCCTTGTTCATGTCATGCTATCTTATCTTGTACAAACGTTCTATACAACTGTTTATATATATATATATATATATATATATATATACACACACACATATTGCACAATCTTGGATTTTTGTAATCAATTTAACGTCCTTTACTGTCTGTAAGTTTCTAATTTGTATAGCTTTGAAATAATGTAACTTTTTTGTACTTCTTATTTGGAGCTGTTCTCCTTGGGTCATCACTGAAAATGGGCCTGTGGCTCAGTTGGACTAACCTGGTTAACAAATGACAAATAAATAACAACACACAACTCTATCTTCCTTTCTGGTACAATGAGAACATCAGCAAAGGAATGGCTGGCACAATGGGTGGCCAAAGAGGTGCCTGCACACTCTGGACTACTGTCACAAGCTGTGCAGCAGGGAACCACAGTTTGGAATAAGCCTTTGTTCACTTTCTCTGAGCAATACACTCAGACGGGAGAATAGGTTACGGAAATAAACACATGCATAGCCGTATTTGCTTTAATTTGCACTTATTGTAACTGTAGAAAACATGCAAATTCCAGGCAGGAATTTAGGATTAGTTTTAAACTACAGATCTTACCACTGAATCATCCAACTCTTTCAAAGCTGAAGATGACTCCATCTGTAACTTCATTATTGACAAGTATGTTCCCACATCTCTGTGCAGGGGACAAACCCCCCTCCTACCTTCCCACCCACCCGCCCACCCACACATACTCTGACTGCAGACTGACGGTTGCTGACAACTGGCCGTGCATTTGTTGTATACTTACAAAATCAAGGACATTCTGCAAAATCAAGAGCTTCTATTTCCCTGCACATATAAGGTGTATGTGTGTGTATGTACAGTCACACAGTTAAATAAAATTAAAAAAGAAAATACTTTGCTTCCTGCATACTAGCTGGCACACTATAGTGCTACTTAAAAAATCCCTTCTTCCACACTTCCATGCTTGTACTTCTGTGTCTGGAGAGATATTTATGCCATTGTGCAGATCATAAAAAGGCATAATCATACAGTTTTCCATTTGGAGTAGGCATAATGCCAGTCTGTTTTGGAAAAAGCCCATCAAGGGGAGTAAACCAAATTTTTTTAGTAGAACTCAGTTGTTCTTGGAGCTCAATGCACACAAAGTAGCATGCATACAGTTCTAAGCTCCAGAAATGATGAAACTGATGTTAATTATTAAAAAAAAAGAAAAACAACTACAATGCATTTTGTTTGTGTTTCTGGGGGGAGGGGGGGCTGCAACCCAGCACATTAGGCAGTACTACGAGCTGCCCTTGCCAATATGGCTGAAATGGACGCCGCTCAAGCAAATGCTTGGTTCAATGATGGTCTTACCACAAGATCTTTCAGGGTAAGAACAGTCACCTCCCATATGGGAGCAATATCACTTCACTCTTTTACCACAAGGCTCAATTATTACCCCTCTCCTTTTATTTTTTTTTAAATAAACTTTTCTTACACTTATCCTACTCTCACTATTCTTATATGCAGATTACATAGTCATCTACAGATTCAGCCCTAGCTACAAAGACATGCAGAGTAGACTGCAATCTCATCTTCTATGTCTCAGCACATGGCTCACTGACAAAACGCACTTGTGTAACTCCGACAAAACTAAGACCATGATTTTGGGACTCATCAGAAACTTTGCAAAACCCCTATCACATTCTACATCAAAGCAGAACCAAATCATAGGATAATAGGAGGTTACTAGGCTATTGGCCCTGAAGCCCTTATAAGCCTAGCCAAGAGTTTAGCCCATATTTAGACAAGTCAGCACTCAGAGCCCCTGTCCAGCAGGGACACAGGTGGAATCCCAGGAGTGTATTTTCTGTTTCCCATCCGGTTATCGAGGTTGCACTTAAAAAGGGTTAATGAAGTACTCTGGTTGACATGGAGAGGGAGTCTATTGCACAGATGGGGGCGTCTCTGGGACACAAATCTGTCCTGCCAACAATTCCTACTGATATCACAAACCAGGTTGAAGTTGTGTGTACGGGTTGCTCGAGTGGAGCTTAACTTGCAGATATGCAGCAGTCCCATCAAGGCAGGGTCTGAGATTGCTTTGTATGCCAGACAGAGGTCACATCTGAGGAGTCTGTATGAAACTGAGTAGAGGCACAGGGCTTTTAGCCTATCTGTGTAAGGTAGGTGTTTGAGGCCCCGGATTCTCCTGGTGAGGAACCTCTGTGGTCTCTCCAGCTGCTGCATGGGCTTTGTGAGGTACATGCCGAAAGGGCGCATTGTACTCAATAATTTACCTTATAAGGGAAGAATACAGGGATCTTATGAACTCTTTGTCCCTGGATGAAATACCCTTACTTATGAGATGGGCCATTTAGAAAGTTTTCCGTACAACGGAAGCAACATGGTGGCCAAAAGTCAGGTTGCTATCAACCTGGGTTCCCAAATCCTTCACTACTGATTGCGTACTTAGGACGCTGTTGTTATTAATGTGATATGTGAGGATGTCACTCTCCCCAAAGGGGATCATGATGCATTTTTTGGCATTCAGCCTGAGGCCATGTTTCTGGTGCCAGTCATTTGTTTGGGTGAGACCCTCTTGCAGGACGTCCACATCACTTGGGGAATTGATGACTGCGCCTAGCTTGTAGTCATCTGCAAACTTGGTCAGCCATAGCCCACTGGTTTTGGCCTGCACCTCAAAGAAGTATATTCTGCATAACAAAGGCCCAGACTGATCCCTGGGGTACGCCGCTCGTTACAGGTCTAGGGCTTGAGGAGCCTTCCCCTATTTTGATTAGGTGGGTTCTATCAGTAAGCCAGTTTGCTACCTATCTGGTAACATATGGACTGATGCCTAGTTGAGAGAGTTTATTTACAATGCCCAAGTGGGGAATAGTGTCGAAGGCTTTGGCCAGGTCAAAGTAGGTGGTATGCACAGTCTTCCCCTCTTCCATGGCTTTGGTGACTGTCTCAAAGAAGTCAACCAGATTTAACAGACATGACCTCCCCCTGACAAAGACAAACTGTGTGGGGTCCAGTGTTTGGAGGTTGCCAATGTCCCTGTTAATGAGGTCCATGATAATCCATTCCATGGCCTTGCAGATCAGGCTAGTTAGGCTGATGGGTCTATAATTTCCTGGATCGGTGGAAGCTCCACCTTTGTGTAAATGGATGACAGTGGCTGTCCTCCACATGGCTGGGACAAAGCCGGTACTCAGGCTTTGGTTGAATAAGGTGCCTAATTGTGCTGCAAGTTCATGCCTGAGTTCATGTAGGATGTAGCATGGGATGTTATTGGATCCCATGAAGGCTGCATTTTTTGCCTTTGAGAGGGCAGTGATGACATGTTCCCTAGAGATAAGGGGTGGGGGGTACGTACTGGGGATGTCCTGATTTACTGATGGGGTGGACAGAGGAGAGAAGTTTTTGCTGAATCTGTCAGCCAGTAGATTGGCTATATCTACTGCATTTGTGTATGTGATGTCCTTGACCACCAGTTCTGAACATATCTGGGTGCTTCCTTTGAGATTGCAGACATATGTGAAGAAGGCTTTATGACTGTCTCTTGTAGATGTGGCCAATTTGGACTCAAAGTTGGCTTTAGAGGATTTCATTATTGCTCTTATTTGCTTGTTCAGGCTAAGGAGAAATTGCTTCCAATTGGGCACCTGCTCCTTCTTGGTCCCCGGACAGCAATTTTTTCCTTTTGTTATATAGTTTATTTATTGCAGATGTCCACCAGACAGGTTTACACTTCCTTGCAGAGGATGATTTTGTCCTGTCAGATTCCACACAGCTATATAAATGCTCATATAGTACTTTGGTTTGATTTGGACATTGGTGCCAGTTCCTGCAGTGGTGAGGGGGCTGTTTTGGAGAAGTTTTTTTGTTTGACCCTAGCTAGAGGAGGGTCAGGGGAGATGGTGACTTCATAAGTGACTGCTTTATGGTTGGATCTTACCAGGGAGGATGATACCATTGGAGTGCTGCAGTGGTTACTCATGTTGGTTACTACCAAGTCCAAGATATTATCACCTCTTGTGGGGGTATCAACTAGCTGTTCCAAGGCATTTGCATTGATAAAATAGAGGATCTCTGGGCATTTGTATTCTGGCATGAGTAGTTTTTCCAGTCTATGGTTGTGTATTTAAAGTCACACAGGATCAGGGTAAAGGGTTGAATCTTGATAGATCTGAAGAGGTCCAGATAGGTGGACTGGGCATCTTGAGTCAAATTTGGGTGCCTGTAGCTAGCTATAATTTGAATAGGGGTCTTGTCAACAGTTAACTGCACCTGAACTGTCTCCTATGTGTCATACTGTTTGACCATCCTGGAGGTGTGTGCGTCTTTAATATATATTGAAACTCCACCTCTTTTGGCTTTGCTGCCCACATTTTGGGGTCTGAATGTATGATAGGATGAGTAACCAAGTAAGGCTGGGATGCTCTCAGCAGCTTTGGACCAGGTTTCTGTGACTGCACAAATGTCAGCATCTTCCAGGGTTAAAAATGCTTGCAATGAGTACAGTTTCATGTTTAGACTCCTAGCATTTAGCAGCATGACCTTTAATTTGCTTTTTGTTGAGATTTTTATGTTAGTAGTATCGACCTCATGACTTTTCCTAAAAAAGGCACTATGGAGGAGGCAAGGGCCTTTTCCAGAAGCCTGTAGCCCAAGTGAGATAGATGCAGGCCATCTCTAGCAAAGCATCGTGGTCTGTGATATGTCTGGTGTATGGACTATGCATGGCATGTGGTGTGGATGGTTGTAGAGTTCTCACGTATTTTTGCCTCTGAGGTCTCCTTTGTTTGGGTTTGTTTTTGTTGAGAACCTCTGCATATGTAGGTGTGTGTTGTGTAGTTGTAGGTAATGTTTGAGGTGCAGTGATTGTGTTGACAAACTTCTCAGTGCCAGATATACTGGCTTGTGATGGAGACAGCATAGACTGTAGCTTTTTTAAGTAATTGCATGTCTCACAAATTGTGTTCCTAGGTGGTAGTATTAGATGGTTTTCCGTGTACATGAGGCAGTTGCTACACTGTCTCAGGATGTCCATCTCAACCAGGCTGGCAGGAGAAACCATAGGAAATTGCTCATCTACATTTGTCAGAATCTGAGGGAGAGAGGCCAGGGAGAGCCAAAGGGGTAGGCCTAAAGCCCAAGTGCTTAAACCAAAGCTAAGAGGCTTAGAATAACACTTAAAAATTAAGCAGGCTAAAAACATGCAGTAATAAATGCAGCAGAGAAGATGCAATTGAATATTTTAGAGAACAAGAAGCAGAAAAACCAAGATGACATGACAGAGTAGGAGGAGGAGGAGGAAACACAAATACCGTAAAGGCAGCTGAATAAAGTTTTTATGTATTTATTTATTTATTTATTTAAGTAAAGTGGAAAGAAAGAATTGAGTATTAGGTAGAATGAGCTAATGACACTGGACTGGTGTCTCAAATCAAATTAGCACTAAATGAAAGTTTTAAACAGATAAAGGAGCAAGGAGACTCTACAGAATGCTTTTAACTGCAAATAAATCGGTTATATAATACACTCCTTGGCAGGAAATCAGAACAAACAAACAAATGCTTAACAAACTGAGAAAATTTCCAGCTAATACCTTTCACTCAGTGAAACTAGCTAAAAAATCTTTACATTGTGACAGACCCTAGAAACTACCTCTACTTTGAAATTCTAACAACAGCAAACCCTAATACTGAGAAAACAAATAAAAAATCATCTACATTTTGGCCCACAGGTTATCACACCTCCAGCTAGATCAGAGATTTGTAAGAGATATTTTTTTTTTTGGCCCAGCTTCAATACAGACTCAAGCCCTTCAGTTTATCTCCAACAAAATCTACTGATTCACAGCTAAATCCCCTAAACAAGACCACTATTTATCTTTCAACAAAGCCAATTAGCTCCCCTCTTCCTCAGTTCATTAATATTTAAGCTTCTAAATCTGGACACTATTACTCTTCTTTCCTTCACTCATTCTTTCCTATAACGTTAGAAGCCATTCTCACTCTGGCCAAGTTCTCCAAACACCAGGGGCAATATTTCATGCACCAATCACATAGGGTTGCCACCTTTTCAAATGGCCAAAGTGGGACATTTTTGGTACAAACATCAGATTTTACAGGCCGACACATACGGTCAGTACAAAAGATAGAACTTAACTTTTTTGCCTAAATAAAAGCTTATTCTTGTAGCATTTTAGTTGCTTATTCTGTTTCTTATAACATTTAGGTATTTTAGATACAGAATAACTGTTTTATTCAACTATTACATAAAATATAGGAAATAATTTTGTCCTAAGATCTCAGGACATTTGCCATTTTTACAATTTTTTGTCAGGACACAACTGCCCAAAGAGGGACTGTCCCTCGCAAAGTGGTAACCCTACAATCACAGTTTCTCTAGACTAGACCCTAAACTCCAACAAAATCTGTTTCCAAACCTCAGAGAACTTTTCATCGACTTTGTAATCATGTCACTTAAAAAGCTACAACTCTGTTAATCCTTCAACAGACACACACACACAAACAAACAAACACACACACACACACACACACACAATTAATGTAAAATTAGTAATTATTTAACAAATAAAAGTTTTCCTTGTTTTTCCTGTCCTCTCACTAGTTTAGTATAACCAATACTATACTCTACTGCGTTTTACATTTATAGTCACATTTTTTTAATATTACATTTGTAAGTGTACATTATTTATTCATCTAACTTACATAATTTATATTGTTAACACTTGCTAAAGTTTTGCTGGATAGGGCCTGCAAATGGTCAACTTTGATTAGTGATCAGGTTCTCATTAAGGAAGGTCTAGGGAACTGGTTATTAATGGATATATATTAGATAACTCTATAAGTTATTAAAATACCATAAGGTTACCCCTATTTGTATACAGGTGACTTCTGGATTGTTTGCCATCTGCATGAGTATGCAGTTCATAGGCCTAAGTCAAAGGAAGGAGTAACCCAGCTGATCAAGAAGGCTTAGCTACCAACTAGGTGGACTACAGATGTTATACAATACATTAACAGTGTCATAATGCTTCATGTCCTGTACCCATACATGAGGAAGAATGCCTGATGGAAACTTTCTTTTTTTTTTTTTTTTTTTTGATCCACTTATTTGAGATACATTGTGAAGAACAAAGCAACAGTTTTTCACATAGATTATCAGAGGACAGTTCACACATGTAGCCGTTAACTGTGGGGGAAGGGAAGAAACAGCTGGGAGAACCAGAGGAGGTGAAACATGCTTAGATGTTTATCACTGACTCTATCATTAAACATAGCACACGCTTCAAACAGACACAACTCTGTGGTGGGCTGTCTTTCTCATTAAGTACAGATCTTCATTACGTAAGTCTTAGCAGTACAGAAGGACTCTCTGGAACAAATGAGGAACAAGAGAAATCAGCAACAGCATCAGTATTTACTTTAGGTTAAAATAAGTTGATATTCTGGTAGGCATTCAGGTACAGGCTAAGAGATATTTTAGCTCAGTATCATGGCACTGGGGAGATGGAAGTCAGTGGTAGTTTTAAAGGTATATCAAGCAACCATTTGTTTTAATTATCTCTCTGTTTTGCAAATTAACTGACAGACCAAGACGAATATGAGGTCACTACTTGTTCAGCAGCCGATAGATCTAGGAGAAGCCACTATGGTGACAAATTCTAGAAGTAAAAGTTAAGAGTGTACTGTTTGGGGTATGAGAGGAATACACAAAAACAGAGTGCTGGGCAGAAGGGTCTGATATGACAACACTGTACACAGGAGGAAATGACTTTTAAGAGGGCTCCTCAACTGAAACTTAAAATGATGGTGAAGAAACTACAGAACTGGCCATCAGTGAGGACTGGATGTAAAGCACTTTTAATCTGCAATATGCAGCACAAGTAGTAAAGATTAAAAAGCAAGACAAAATGTAAAATTGCATAACAGCTTCACGCTTTATCTAACATTTAAAACTCTAGGAGAAAGTCAGCCTGTCTTCAGAAATGATGCACTTACATGTGACATACAAAGGTTGTGGAAATTCATGAAAAAAAAGAAGCTATGTACTCATCATAATGTTCCATGTTTGTTGTCCATCTCGCCATTCATTCTTACTTTGTTGGGTTTGGAGCCGATCCTCAGCTCCAACTTGGCCGAATACACAGCTGAAAGTCTCAAACTTGGCTCGTGACAGGTAGGTAACCCATGATGCAGTGGTGTAATTCTCCAGATCTTGTTTGCTGCTAACTTACTATTGAGTAATATATATATATATATATATATATATATATATATATATATATATATATATATATATATATAAAATATAATTATATATATACACATATATATATAATATAATTATATATATATATATATATATATATATATATATATATATATACACACACACACACATATAAGACCCTATATCAAGAAGAAACAAACTGAGTCAAGGAGCTCCTGTAAGGAGGAAAGATAACCACCAGGTCCTCTAGGAGTCTTAGGACGGGGGAATTAGGGAGGGGTCATAAGAATGAATGGTGAGATGGACAACAAACATGGAACGTTATTTTGAGTACATAACTTCTTTATGTTATGTTGCCCTATCTCACCTTCATTCTTACTTGGATTGGACAGCATCCCTAGCCCCTTTTCTCCACGTGGCTCATGAGAGTACACCTTTGGGCACAGAGGAACCAAAAGAGGCCCTGTTCCTGGAGGCCAGATCCACTTTGTAATGAATGATAAATGTAAGAGGATTAGCCCACATAGCTGAGCACAAATACTGTCCATAGACATTCTGGCCTGAAAAGCAGATGACGTAGCTAATGCTCTAGTTGAATGACCCCTAATTTTGAATGGCAGTTCTCTATTATTGGAGGTATAGATAAATGTGATATAATTTCAGAGCCAATCAGAAAGGGTAACTTTAGAAAATGGCATACCCTTTTTTCCCTCAGTGAAGGAGATGAATAATTGGTCAGATTTCCTGAAATCTTTAGTTCTATGCAAACAGAATCTGAGCTGTCTATGCACGTCCAACTGATGGAGTCTATACTCTGCTTTGTTGCTATGGTTGGGGAAGAACACTGGGAGTTCAATGGATTGATTGATATTGACTTTAGAACAAACCTTGGGTACAAAGGATGGATTGGTTTGTAACAGTACCCTGTCCTTGTGAAAGATCAGACATGGAGGTCTAATTGACAGTGTCTGAAACTCTGAGACCCTTCTAGCAGATGTTACTGCTACTAGAAAATATGGTCTTCCAGGACAGAAATTTGAGGTCACAAGATGAAGAAGAATCAAACGGAGGTAATGTAAGTTGAGATAGGACAAAATTTAAATCCCAAGGAGGAAGTGGTTCCTTAAAATAAGGTCTCAATAAGGAAGTGCCTTTTAAAAATGCTTTACACAACCTGTGTGACATTAATTTAGGAGAATGGTCACCAATGTGAAAATTTGAAATTGCAGCCAGCTGGACTCTAATACTTGCTGCAGCAACACCTTGCTGAAAAAGTTCCGCCAGAAATTCTAGAATGGATTGAATAGACGCAGAAAAAGGGTCAATGTTTCTATTCAGAGTCCAGTGAGAAAATCTTTTCCACTTGCTAGTATATATTATTCTAGTAGAAACTTTATGAGGAGACATCAGTATGTGTTTTGCTGCTGGAGTAACATTTTGAAGCCTATCTAAATTGGGAAGTGGAGCACCCATGCTGTCAAGTTGAGGGTGTGGAGAGAAGGATGAAGTGCACCTGACATATGTGTCAGCAGGTCTGGAACTGGGTCCAGAATCCACGGCTTCTCCTGAAGATGAGGCCAAAGGAAGGAGAACCAAATCTGTCAAGGCCAATGTGGGGCAATGAGAATCATCCTGCTTCACAAGGATTTTGCTTTCTGGATGACTTTGGGTATAAGGGGAAACAGAGAAAAGGCATAAAGAAGTCCCGAGGGCCAATCGTGAACAAGTACATTTCTTGGTGTATCCCCCGGTGGGGGAATTAGAACAAAGTAGCTGCTGCACTTGGCATTCATGGGCGTGTCGAAAAGATCACAGCAAGGCTGACCCCATTTCCGGAAGATCTCTTCTGCTATGCTGTGGTTCAGAGACCACTCATGAGGCATCAATATTGCCCTGCTGAACTTGTCGGCTATCACGTTGGATTTCCCTGGGATGTGCGTTGCTACTAGAAAGTGCTGGGAAGAAATTACCCATTGCCAAACTCTCAGGGCCTCACGACAAAGTGGGTATGATTTGGTTCCTCCTTGTTTGTTTATGTACCAAACCACTGACATATTGTCTGACTCTATAGCAATCATCCCTAGTGGAAGAGAGTCGTGGAGTGCTTGCAATGCCAGAATCACTGCTCTCATGTCTAGAATACTGATATGCAAATGGGTCTTGTGTTCCTGCCGTATACCTTGGACCGTTTTTCCCAGATAATGCCCTCCACCCTATCTGGGAAGCGCCCGTGGTCACTGTAGCAACAGGTTGTCATGGAATAAAGGATCTCCTGATGGTCACATGGTTGGACTGGATCAACCACCATAGGTCCTTTTTGCATGACTCCATTATTCCGATCAGGTGGGACACTGGGAGTTCCTAAAGTGACCAATGGGAGAACAGGAGCCATTGAAGGATTCTCATGTGCATGCTGGCGAGAGGAACTAGTGTTATGGTCAAAGCCATTGTACCTAGGAGTTTCAGAACTATTTTTGCCTTTACCTTGTCCTTGGGAAGAAGGTAAAGTATATGCTGCCTGAGGGCTGAAATTCTGTCGGGTGGAAGACGTGCCATCATGGAAACAGTGTCTAGGTTTGTTTCTATGAAGGTTGAATATTTTGACAGGGCTACAAGGCAGATTTTTGTAAGCTGACTGTTATGCCTAACTAAGCACAACTTTCCAAAGTCACATCCCTGGTTTGCTGGAGTAGATGCTTGGTGGTGGCAGTTAGGAGTCAGTCGTCCAGATACAGAAACACTTGAAATCCCAGACACCTCAAGTGAGCCATGACTACTGCCATGCATTTGGTGAACACTCTGGGGACTGTAGTGAGACCAAAGGGCAGAGCGTGGAACTGATAATGAATGGCTCCCAGCTGGAAGCGTAAGTGACTCCTCGATGCTCTGTCCATTTTTATGTGGTAGTATGCGTCTTGGAGTTCAATCCAATCATCTTTCCCTAAGAAGAGAAGTATTGACTGCAGTCTCACAGAACTTTGACTTTTTGACAGATTTGTTTAACTTGCTGAGATCCAATATGGGTCTCCAGTCCCCTGTTCTTTTTGGCACCAAAAGAATCTTGAGTAAGTTCCAAATCCTGTTTGATCTGCGGGGACTTCTTGGATGACTCTTTTGTCCAGCAACTTTTGGATTTCTATAGTTGCTTGCTCCCTTAGATTGGGTGGAACATCCGGGATTGTTCTGATTTGTGGGACAGGGTGGCAAAAGGGAATGGAATATCCTCTAGATATTATGCTTTATACCCCCTTGTCTCTTGTGATAGCTTGCCAGGCTTCTGGGTACAAAGACAAATGTCCCACGACTGCCTCCAGAGTAGAGCAGGTGGGCATCCTTTCAGGAGTGCTGATAGGAACCTCTGTGAAAGGAATCACGGTCGGCCTGGTTTTGCAGACCCCCTCTGCCTCTAGGATGATGTCTACCATTGTTACCTCCCCCTCTGCCCCTGGGGAAGGATTCACCTCATGCATCTTGGAAAGCTCCCTGGGATCTTTTGAACCACATTTTCCCACTCTTCTGACCTTTAAGGTAAGGTCTTGACGGTAAGGAAAAACGTACTGTAATGGCAGAGAGAGTTTTCCCTTCCTGCTTGCATCTGGTGAGTGTCTTTTACTTTGGGTCCAAATAGTGAGGAACCATCAAAGGGGGCATTAGTAAAGTAGACTTAAAGGGCTCTGCAAAATTGCATAAGCGCGTCCAGGACCGTCTCCTCAAGGAAACTCTGAACCCACTGCCCTGCTCGCTCCATCCGCCACATAAGATATCAGTCTCATGGAAGAGTTGACGATAGAACTTAAGATGGATAGCTGGGAGGAGACTTTCTCATTCACCCCTGCAGCTAATGTACCTTGCAGAGTATCTCCTTAGCTCTTTCAGGAGATCTCTTTGTAGTCTTGTAAAGTGAGTGAGGTAGTTCAACGATCGGAGTGTAAAAGTCACTGACAAAAAGACATGCTTCCCGTATCTGTCCATTGTTTGAGAATCTTTGTTCGAAGGATGAACAGATGAGGATGTCTCAGAAAGTTCCTTCTTGGTGGCTGCCACCACCATCATAGCATCTACAGGTACACCCTTTGTGAGAAAATATTTTCCGGTAGGGGCTGACAAAAACTTGTTTGGCCTCCAAGGGACTGGCTCCATAGTGTCAGGTGACTCCCATGCCTTTCGACTGACCAAGTCCATTAGTTCATCGAAAGGCGGTGACACTCAGGAGGGTGAAGGTTGAGATCCAAAGACCTTCAGATATACTGACTCCTCATCAGAAGGGGTGATGGTTTTCCAGATGCCTCTCTGCTTAAGGATTTCCAGGATATCTGCAAATGAGATATCAGAGGATGACCGTGGGTACCCTTCTGACTCCTTGAGGTCAGTATCTGAGGTGATGGATGCATCAGGGTAGTCTATATGCTTCCTCTTGCAAGTTTTCTTCCAACGGGGCTCCTCAGAAGGGTATTCTGGGGAGGCCTTGGAAGAGAGGGGTTCACCCAATGGGGGATCCTGAGGCTCTGGATCTCTGCTATCTTGTGGATGGGGTGGTGCCGAGACAGTAACCGGTGCCTTGGGGGGATGAATGCCAGCATCCCTATGTAGAGCTGTAGAGGGGGACAGCACACTCCTCATCAGCTCGAAAGCAGATTCCACTGATGAAGGACACCCCCCAGCTCCAGGAAGATCGGCTCTGAGGCTGATGTGGGAGCCGAGCTCACCCGAGCCGATGCACTGAGGGGTAGATCGGAACCGAAGAAGTTTGGGCCCGAGCATCCCCCCAGGGCCAGCTGGAGAACCTCAGCTCTCAGACACTCCAGATGGCGCCGTGAGAGTTGGAGCAGATGTCAGTTCCGTAATCTCCGAAGAGGGTCCTGGAACCGATGGTTCTACATTAAGTGGTACCAGGCACTCCAGCTCCAAGGGTCCAGCTTGGCTCAGAGGAGGAACAACAGTGGATGCAATAGTCTTGGGAGGTTCAGAGGCCTGATGGGTCAGAGCTGAGAACAATTTGGCCAGCGCCGGCAACTTCAGGAGTCTGCACACCACCTGCTCCATGTCATCATCAGATAGGCTCCTTGTGGACCTGGAGGATAGAGAAGGAGAACAAGATCTCTCCAAAATGGGAGATCTCAAAGTAGGGAAGCCCAGTGGAAAGTCAATGGACTGGCTCTGAGACATGGTATCTTGAGGGTCTGAAGACCTTGGGGCCGAAGAACCAGCCTTGTCAATAATGATGACCTCCATTGGTTCCTAGGGCTGTGGTGCCGAGGAGGCAGATGGTTTAGAAAGTTTTGACAATTTTTCAATAGGCTCCGACTGAGCCGAAGAGACAAGTGATGGCCTTTTGGATGGTTTGTCCTTCTTTGAAGAAGAAGAGAACAAAGAAGAAGCACTCTACACAGCTTCCTCAAAGGTTGGCTTTAAGAGACCCTTGAGAATCAATTTGTTTCTCCTCTCCTGTAACATGCATGCACTAAAGGAGTGGCAGAAAGTACAGTCCTCCTGTAAATGAATAGCCTCTAGACAGTATATGCAAATGACATGTCTGTCTGTAATTGACATTTTCTGTGTACATTTCTGTTATTTCTTAAAGCCCAAAGGCTTATGCTCTTTCTCTCTAGAGTCTTTAACATGATAGAAGAAAGTTCCCAAAAGGATTATAAAGGCAACTAACTCAGAATACTGATATATAACACACTCTAATCTAATAAACACTGCACATCTAAGTGTAAGATAAATTAGAAAACTAACTCTGACAAAAGGGAGGGCACTAGGACCTCTAACTTAAACAGACCTAGATACCAAGGAATAACACACAGACATGCAGACACTAATACTACCAGTCCTCTCACTAAAATGGGCGATTAGCTCTCTAATTTAAACGAGCTAAATGACCAGCTAACTAACTAACTAACTAACTAATTGTAAGAGTATACTAAACAACACACCACTACAATAAACTATGGGATACAATAAGGCCTGTGAAAAAAAATGATGGCCCAACAACAGCAGCCAAAAGCAGAAAGAGATAAAGTAAGCTAGACGCTAAATCTAACTATCTAATTCTACAAAAACACTATAAATGTAATAATCCTAAAATTTTAAGCTAAGTGAAAAAAGACAAAAACTTAGCCACAGCCAAGAAGAGCACATCCAACCTCTTAAAACAGCAAACGAGATCTGGAGAGTTGCACCACTGCATCATGGGATACCTACCTGCCACAAGCCAAGTTTGAGACTTCCAGCTGTGTATTCATCAGAGTCTGAGCTGAGGATTGGCTGCGAACCCAACCAAGTAAGAATGAAGGTAAGATAGGATAACATAATATCAAAGTATGGCTTGAAAATGTGGTCAGCAATCTGTGGCTGAATGGATGGTGTTTGAAAACCTTTTCTGTGGTGAGCTGCAGTCCTGGAAGGTGTGAAACAGAAGTGGATTATACTGCACTTTTTTTCCTGTTACAGCCAAATCCCAGTATTGCAAAAGGTAATGGTCAGATGTTTACACTCAGGCAGCACATTCTTGACCCCACAGGTACCCCAGTACCACCCACCCTAAAGTGAGGAGTGAAGCTTATTATTTGATGGTATGGCAATATTGCAAAACTAAGACAAGAAATATAAAATTACTGATATCATGTAAATAATGATTCTAAAACAAATTAAGGGAATGCAGAAAACAAACCGCTAAAATGGATGGATGGTGAAAATATGCACTTATGTCAAACAGTACTGAATATTCGCATATTTGTAATATCTTTTTCTGAGTACTCTTTCAGTTGTATTTCATTTGGAAACAGCATGAAGAAATGACTATTTTACAAAAAGGGACAGCAAGCCAAAGGAAGAGTCAGGAAAGTATATCTTGAAGAACAACCTTTTCAGAAATATATGCACTTCTGGAATGGAGATTCAGGCTGTAACACTTAGAACAGATGCCTAAGTAGTAGCTAAAATTATGCCAACTACACATGCATTTCAGAAACGTACACTGAAAGTAGTGGCACCTGTACTAGAATGAGACTTATGGGTATGCTGACAGAAAAATGCAGTTTATTTACTTAATGTTTAACCAGAGGGTATGTAGTCCAATCTAAAAGAGATCTTTTTTAGTTATAGCCTGGTCCTAACCAAACATGCAGAAAACAATAAACAAAATACAAAGACGTCAACAAAGACAGAGTGTGAATAAAAGAAAGGCTTAAGAATGCAGTAGTAACAGTTATATTTCACCATTTCACTAAACTTCAGTGAAATACTATATACAGTGTTAGTCATTAGGGAAAGGTTTACTTGACCAATGAGGAGATGCCCCTTCTCAGAGCAAAGAAAAGAGATAACTGATCCATCTTCTTATGTTTTTGCACCATTCTGAACTAGAAATACAAGCAGCAGTGGAGTGCTAACTGATCCAGCCAATCTGAAAATTTTTGGCACAAACTCTGTCTTTCTTACTGCATATTAACCTTGATGTTACATCTCTTTCTTGGATACTAGATAATTTCCATATGACTACCAAATTGAATCGACTCCAGAAACTTTGGCTTCAGCAAGTGTCAATGGTGATAAGATTACACAATGATTCAAACTGGAAGACTCCTAAATGACTTCCGATCATTGCCTTCAGCAATACCTTATGAAATATAGTAAGTTAATCAGTGAGGTAAAAATATACTGACTAACCCAAAACAGGTCTAGCCAATACAAAATAGCTTATTCTTTTAGGCTGAATGAATAAAAAAATAGAGTTTGCAGCTAAAAGTTGGTCTCTGTACCAAAATGTCCACCAAGTAATAACCAAACTGACCAACACGGCTAATAGCGATAAAATAAAGAATAAAAAAGATAAGCGCTTTCACACTGAGTGCTTCACCAGTTCTAAAACCGAAAAAAACAACACTCCATTTTAAAATGATTTCAACAAATAGAAAAACAGAAGCAATTAAACCTAATGATGTAATCTTCGAGTCTTCAAAGCCAGTCTGAAAGGGACATTCCCATTTAAGCCAGGGGATTTGTCAGTTTGCAGTGTAGCAATCCTTCATTTCAGCTATTTCAGTTACATTCTTCATATCCCCTCCCCTAATATTTTGTTCAATGACCTGTAAAGCCATAAATACAAATGAGCGTCCTACATTTCTGAAATGTGTTTTTGGCATTGGATGGTTTATTAACTCTAATATCACTCAAATGTTGTAATATGCTCTCCTTAAAAAAACTATTTGTTTTGCCTACATAAAAACAATTACCTAATTTACAACTCACCATATATACTAAATTCTTTGTCTTGCAATCTGCATATGTTCTACAACTATATATAATACTGGACACCCTTTGTTAAGGGCCTTAAATTAGCTGATAAGGAGCTGGCTGTGATAACTACCTTATAGTCTGGGCAAAAGGGGCATAGCTAGTAAACTTGTGCCAGCCTTTCACAGGGTGTGTGTGTGAGTGTGTGTGTGTGTGTGTATAAATCAAACCTCAAAGAGTGTGTGTCAGCTACTACTTGGGCAGGTACACAAAGCACTGGTTGGACACAGAGGGTTCTGGATGTCTTGGCTTGGTCACTCAGCTGAGATCTCAACTCTATAGCTATGCCAGTGGGTAGTCATACTGGGGATCTGGAGAAAGAGGGAGAAACCAGCTCCAGACTTTCTGTGGTCTCTGTGTGCTCTTAAGGGAAATTGCACTTGATGTAGAGAGCTGCACCTGGTAATACTGTGTGTGTACCTTGTCATCCTCTCAGTGTATGTCTCCCACTGTTGCCAGTGGTGATGATTGAGGCTCCTTGATTACCAGTCCAGTGGTGGGACATTACAAAGGCATTAGATGGATTATTAGCTCTCATATCACAATTTAATTTGTTCTCAAATTAACCTATTCCAGTTGGTTAAAGATTGAACTTACCCATCCCATTGTCATTAATTATATATTACCCCTAATGAGAATAAATGGGATCATACCATAGATAATTTGAGGGATACATCCATGGAATAAAGCATTTCAAGGTGCCACTGTCCATTAATAGTACAGGGGGAAGTCCAGGGGAAATTTTTTTCTTTCCCGTCTACAGATCCAAGTTGCACTTGAATACGGACACAGATAAACTTCATTTTACATAGAGGGGAGTCTGTTCCAGAGCAGCAGTATCCTCTGCGATATAAACCTGTCCCTCCAAAACATTCAGTTGATATTTCAGAAGAGGTTTAGATTCCTAGAACAAGTATTTCTTGTGATATTTGACTTGCTGATGTGCAGTGAATCCATCAGTATTAGGTCAAATGATGCCTTGTATGCTAGACACAGGTCATCGCTTAGCAGTCTGTAGGATTCTGAGTATAGTGACAGGGCTTTGAGTCAGTCTTTGTAGGACATGTTGTTTAGGCCTCTTACCCTTTTAATAAATTATCTTTGAAGGCAATCCAGTTGTTGCATGTGAGTGGACAGGTACATGCCAAAGGGGCATTATATTCAAGGGGACAATGACATCCCAAAATCCAGACACAATCCCTTTGTTTATAAGCTGAGCAGTACAGAAGGGACTTTCTTACAACAATGGACACACACTGGTCAAACGTTAGGTCACCGTCCACATATGTTCCCAAATCCTGAACAACTGGGATAGCTTTTAGGGGTGTATTTCCAATGTGGTAGTTCCCTGGGGTAACTGACTTCTCAAAGGATACAATAATGCATTTTTTGGCATTTATCATCAGTCCATAATTTTGACAACAGTTATTTATTTGTGACAAACCGTCCTGCAGGATGACTACGTCATTTGGAGATTCAATAACTGCTCCTAGCTTGCAATCATCTGTAAACTTTGTTAGCCAGAGCCCTTTAGTACTGGCTTTTACTTCAGAAATTTAGATGCTAAACGGGAGAAGTCCCAGCATTAGAAACCTGGGGTATTTCACTGGTGACTGGTCTCTTTGTAAAGGTAACTTCCCCTGTTTTGATTTCATGCATTCTATCTGTGAGTCATTTGGCAACCCAATGGTTGACACAGGGATTTATTCCCAGTTTATTTAGCTTTACCACTATGCCTGAGTGGGGAACTGTGTCAAAAGCTTTGGCCAGGATGAGATATAAGGTATGTACCATTTTGCCTTCATCTATTCCTTTGGTGACCTTTTCAAAAAATCCACCAGGTTGAGTAAGCATGATCTGTCATTTCATTGGGCTTTATGAATGGAATGGTTAATAATTTATGGAATTTACCATGTCTTACCGTCCTTAGTCAGTATTAGCCTTTGCCCGTTTTCTATTCTATTTTATTGCAAAGTTCTCTTTCTTTATTTTCCTCCTGCACTCATTTCCTGTTAACCTCATACATGTTGTATGATTGTACATAGTTTGATTAGTTTTATAAATTCAAATTAAATTTTTGTTGTAGTCAGATTTCAGATATGCTTATATCTTTGTTTTATTGCAATAACTTGTTACTTTAACAACTTATTACTGTTTTTTTTCTGGATTGTTATTTTTGGTTTTTGCAATAAAAAAAGAAAAGAAAAGAAATACAACTAGCAGTGAACATTCAACAAGAAGTAAGCATCCACAGCATGACAAATGTATTTTCCCCACTTCTCAGCTTTGGGGGAGGGAAAATACAGACCGATTCATGACCATTTCTGAGATACCTTTCAGCAGAAAGCATAGGATAGTCCTGAGAGAAATCAAGGCCCTGAAAGTAATTAATTGGATTCCTTGTTTATGAGTTTGTATACAGAAAGTATAACCAACAGAAATGTTGGCTACTAGATACAGCACCTCTATGACAAGGACTTAAGGCTCAATAAACTTTACAGTGAAGAGAGAAGAAATGAAACCATATCAATCAGAACACTCAAGTCTCATCAGTTCAGCTGACATAGAGAGAGAAACTCTCAACTGCCATTCCAGTGACCAGAGTTCATTTAGTGGTACGGCAGTCTAGTGGAGTGTGTGGGGTAGGAAAAGAGTAGTGTGGCTTTGCCAACTTACCTCTCCTAAGAGCAGTTTGTGGAAGTGCATGCCCAGGGCACAGATTCCCATAGTTGGATCCCCATGGGTGTGCTTGCTTCAAGGTGGCAGGACTATCCTCAGAAGTTACATCATTTGGGGAGTGAGTGGAAAGCTCTCACTGACACCTACTTCACGGATATCCCTAGGTGTGTTATTGGGTATGCACTGTGCTGTACAGTTATGGTTATACAAGAGAAAAACCCTGATGACTGCTTAAGTGACAGCCTATCTCAGTTGGCTCTCACCAGGTGAAGAGGAAAGAATGGACCAGATGTCCAAGTGGGGTTTGACAGTTGGACAGGCAGCAATGGAGACAAGATGTCAAAATTCATCTCTTGTGAAAGTGAAGTATATTTTTATAGCTAGCTGTGGAATCTGATGTTGTCTCTTCTGTATGACCCTCAGTCGGTGGGTCTTTGGATCTGACCTCATATCTGTCTTTGGCCACTCTAGACTTTAAGATCCCAAACTCAGGTTCCTCCCCTTACCCATAATCCCTTCCTATCCCCAACATCACCTCAGATCTCATTTGCCATTTGTTAAAGACTCAGGTAAGTCTAATTATTTCCCAAATCCCCACATCCCAAATACAAAATCCCAAATTCAGTCACACATGCTAAATGTGTCTATGATATGGGTGTGGGGCATCTTGAAGAAGACTGCTCCATCTGTAATGTTTTTGTCTAGAGGGCCATTATGAAGAATCATAATAAGTTAGTTCTGAAGGGACTTCTCCCAGCCCATGTGGGAGACTCATACCTGCCCCCTTCTTCTTTGACATCTTGAGCTTCATCTGACAGAAAGTCTTTGGACAGACACAGAGAGTAAAAGGGCAACAAAAAGTCCAGGGAAAATGTCAAGGAGGATAAGAAGTGCTACCCTGACTACTCTGCCTCTTCTGTTGCATCTTTGGCTGAGGCTTCCAAGACACCTGGATCATCATAGTCATCATCCCTTTCGGATCTGATTGTCACTGGATCATTTACTCCTCCTTGTATGGAACCAAGAATCTTTGCATAGCTGGTATTCCTGAGACCTTATTCTCTTTAACTATAAGAAAGGGTGATGCACTGTTCCCTCCAGGCCTCCATCCATTTCTTCATCCAGCAGGTTGGACCAGCCTACCAGAAGCATCACAGCAACAAATGTGGATATGATGATGAGGAAGTTCCTCAGGGCCCACAAGTCTTGGTCCTTCCTCTCTTCCAGTAGTTATTCCTACTCTAAAACAGCAACTGGCTTTGGGGTCTCTGGACCCTAGTTTCATACAAGGGTTGCCCTCATCGCTTCCAAAGACTTGACTATCCTGTGAGTTCTTAACTATACGGTTCTGAGTGCTTCATATCTATAGAGAGCTGAAGCATTGGCACCAGCTATGTGGGGGGGGGGAGGGGTTGACTCTAAAGGTGTCAGAGCTGTCTCCTTCCCTCAAAGCTTTGGTAATAGATAGCTTGGCTCTGGCTTCAAAGCTTAGCTGACTGGTGTTCAGAGACCAACTGAGGCTGAATGCCTAAGCTCCTCTCAGAGTGATTTTGGGGTCCCCAGCAACTTCAGCATTTGAGGCTGTAAGACAGACTGCTCTCCCTTCCCGCTGAGTAGTTTTTCCCTTACATGCGTGGCTCTGCCTATCCCCCACAGGAAGCCCTTAGTTCCTGACTCAGCTCTTTCTATCCCATCAGAACAGTCCATTTTTTTCAGCTTCTAGGCAGCCCCATTCTCATGGCTGTCATCTATCTTCTATATTCTCACTGCAACACCCCGTCATAGAGGTTGCTCGAAAGCATACATTCAAAAGGAGGTTTGCAGACTCCCCACAGGAGTGTCTCACTGAAGACATCCATTTTGATGAAGGGGAATAGGCCTGCAGGTCACCCCTTGACATTTCTGAAACTTTTGAGGCAGAAAGGCAGATAGTCCTCTGAAGCCCCTTCCTAAGAGGAGTCTGTGTTCCTCAAGGTCTTCAGGTCTGGTCCAGCTAAGTCTTGGGCATCCCTTCCCCCAGATGAGATAGCTGACCTAATCTCAAAGTGGGCATGGAAGGAACCTGATGTGGTTGAACCAATACCATGCAAACAGTACGACTTTTGTGTTTCCCCTACAGATTTTCCTTACTGTAGCAAGGATCCAGTGTTCAATTCCAATGGTAGTGGTGTCAGCCATGAAAAAGGAGCTGATTGAAGAGAGATTTTCTGTCCATCCCCCTAACAAAGTCTAGGTCTTTGGACAGGTATGGGAAGCAGGTTGATGCTTCAGCAACATTCACCCTGAGGGCTCTGAACTATCTGGCACACAGGACAAGATTTCAGAGAGGTTTCACCAAGGAGCTTTCTAAATCTTTCTCAGGATCCATCTCTGCAGAGGCCAGGAAAGTGGTAGACTAGCAGCTGGCTACCCTTCAGTCCCTTTCCAGTGCTCTGAAGCCCATGATTCCAATGCTATGGAACGTGCTTTGAGAGTAGCAGGTACAGGCTTTACCATAATGAGACATGCTTGAGTGTGCTTGTGTGACTTTGCAAAGCACTTCAAGACATCCCTTGTAAATGCCCTTTTGATGGTTTGACTCTCTTCAGACCAAAAGAGAAGGACATGATTTCTAAAAGTGAGAAAGAAAGATAAACCCTATCTACCACAGAAATATGGTTTTTCATGCCCCAGAGGTCCTTCTCTAGGAACCAGAAAGATAGCAAAAAACTGTGGTTCTGGAAGTCCCAAGGATTCTTCTCAGACAGTCATGGAGATAGACTCCACCCCCCACCCCAAGGCAGAGGGGGAATTAACAATGGACATTGCCCCTGTGGCAGAGGAGGTCTCCAAACCAAGGCTTCCAGGGTTTATTCCCAGAGAATCCTTATCATGGCTCCTGAATGTCCACCTGCCGCTCTCTGCAGGCAGTCAGGGGGCACTTATAACCTGCACCCTGAAGCCTTGACATCTATCATCAAAGACACTTGTGTGTAGAATATTATCTTCAATGGTTATTCAATCCCCTTTCTTTGAAAAAGGGAACTCCCAGACATTGTATCCTCTCAAAGAAGAGCAGCTGCTACAGAAATAAAAAAGTTGCTGGACAAAAAGTCATCCATGATGTCCCACAAACGAACATGGATCTGGAACTTACTCAAGACTCTTTTTGGTGCCAAAAGAGAATGAGGACCTCAGGCCCATTTTGGATCTCGGTCATCTCAATTAATATGTTAAACAGATGAAGTTTTGGCTGTTCTCAGTCCAGTTCACCCTCCCCTTGTTGAGGAAGAATGACTGGATGTGCTCAATAGATCTTCAGGATGTGTACTACCATATAATGTGGACAGGCGATCCAAAAAGTTCCTCTGCTTCTGGATGGGAGCCAGTCATTTTCAGTTCAGGACACTACCTTTGGTTTCACCACAGCCTTCCTGGGTGTTCACCATGTGCATGGTGATAGCTGTAGCTCATCTCTAACTGCAAGGTTTCTGAGTATTCCTCTACTTAGATTGGCTCATTTCCACCCCTTCCAGGAACTCCCTGCTCCTTCTGCACTCTTATCTGGGCATTACACCACTACTATCACCTTTATTGACTTCCTCCTTTCAATTTAAACTATTCTACCTACTAGTATGAATATCGTATAAATTATCATCTAGTGCTACTTTGTTAAAATATATACTTCATGAAGATATAGATTTTATATGCTTGACATGCAATCCTAAGCTGTACTTCTGATTTATATGATTGACATGTACTGTCATGCCTTATCTTGCAGAACATACCTTCACAAGTTGTTAACATTCTTGCTACATTACTAGAAGTTAAGTTACTGACACATTTTGTTAGTATACTTAACTGCGACATCTTACATTTGAATTCAAAAGCATTTCTTATATTGTACTGTAATTAGTGTAGCGCTAATATTGAGCTTTTATCTTTGTTTATTTAGCTATGACTGCTTACCTTACCTTACATTGTACTGTAACCAATGTAGCTGCTAATGCTGAGTTTTCACCCTTATGCATTTAACTGTGACTGTGTACCAATATGTAATCAGTAAAGGAAAGTTAGAAAATGCCTTGGCAAAGCATGTACAGTTTTTTCCTAGTCACTGTTTTTCTTACATGGCAATAGACCAGATTGTCCCATCTATAAGAGGTGGCCCGATGCCAATCCTTTTGGAAGAACTGGAATTGGCGTGGCAGATTAGGCTTGATGCATATAGACCCCCTGGGTTAAACGATATGTGTTCTATAAGTTGTATTTTGAAAAATAAAAACACATGTAGATAGCCATACCGTCTTTTATTAAGCTGGGGCCATGTGGTATTCAGATGTTGCAGCTAAGTCTCGTTTTATCTTTTATTACCTAGTAAAACGTTTGGGAACTACCTGCTCGTGAGCTGTGTTTTTTGTTTTAACAGTTTTCAGTACTGTCGATGTATATATTTGCCTCACATCACTAAACTTTTTAAGCTTACCCTTTTTTTTTTCGTAAATCATATGGTGCATTTTTCTGTTGGAATCTCTCTTTATTGTTTGTCATCGGTATGAGCCTTTACTTACTGTTAGTGCTCCATATACCGACAGTGACTGCTCTACCCTGGCTAAGAAAATCAAATAAATAAAAATAAATAAATAAGCTATTGCTGCCATTAATTGTGCTCAGCTTAGTGGGTTCTCTGACAATTTGGTTTTGTTAAGGGAGATACTTTTTTCAAACACTTTTTGGACATCTCCACACCAACATAATTCCCAGTACCCTAAAAAGGTACAATTAATGCAGCGAGTGTACCTGAAAGTTTTTAGAAAGGACTAATAAGGTTTTATACTTAAAGAACTCTGTCAGGGCTGACTGTCCCTACCAGGCACTCAGTGACTGTTAGCACTGTTAGATGACAGGTGTTCACTTAAACTTGGTGTGTTCCTAAACATTAGTTTAGCAGCAGTGCCTGTTCAACCATTACCCTTACAACTTTAATGACTTCCCTTACACATACTATATCCTTTGTGCATGTGTCTTACCTGGATGACCTCAACAGCAGTAGGGAAAGGATTACTATACTAAAAGTGCCCATCCTCACAGCAGGTACTAAACTGCTGTTGATTGTCTTAGACTGTGGTCACAATTTATCCCACCCCTAGGACCTCCTCTCCTTTATAAGAACAAATATATTGTCACTTCCAGTGAATTACTTTACAATTTCTCTCCCTAGCTACAAATGCACTATTTCATCTGAAGTCAGTGGTGCACACCTTTCTCTCTTTAGGGTCTATATTAGACCACCGAACATTTAAAATATCGAGTGTTCTAATATCGATCCATTTTCAGTGAATGCTGAAAATATCGAAGAAGCAGAAAACAAAATTCTTTGCTAGGGAAAGAATTTGGTTGCCCGTTTCTGTTGCTTCAGCATTTTCAGCGCTCTGTTGGAAAGTTACAGGTCGGGTTGAGGTAAATGTGCGATTGAGTGCGGGTTTTATGTGTGCAATTGTGTAGACATGATGGTTAGCGCGGGTTAGGGCGAGGGTAAGGTGAGTGTGCAATTGTGACGGACCTTAGGGTTAGGGTTTGGGTTAAGGTAAGTGGATAGTTAGTGGTGTGTGTATAGTTTAGTGTAGAGTTAGGTGTAAGATTTTAGGTGTATGTGTGTGGATTGCTGTTTGTTTGGTGTGCTTGTGTTGTGTGTGTTTTGGAACAGTGAATTTTTTCCCTAGGAAAAAAATTGCTGTTCTGAATGTTCGATGTTTGGTATTTTTGATTGGTAGGGTTCAATATTAGAACACTCGACATTTTGAATGTTCGGTGTTCTAAGATAGACCCTCTCTTTATACATGTTTAAAGGTAAGGCAGTAATAGGGGTGCATGAACTTGCCTCCACCATTGTCTATTTAGCTGCATTAAACCTTCTTCTACAATCAATTACTCAGTTTATTAATAAAGTCAGTCAAACCAATGGTGGTATTAGAAACTGGTATCTTCTCACTGGAGCCTGGCATCAACAACACAACCTACATATAGCTGGATAACAGAATCCTGGCTAAAGCCTTATTACATTAACCCACTAACTAATCAAGAGCATTAACAAGTTGTTTCAAAGCCAAGAACCAGGAAAAGAGCAGGAGGGTGATGTGCTGCTGTTGGTCAAGAACATCTTGAGTACTTTTATCTCCACCTCCCCATCCTGGCTGAACAAGATGCAGATTGGTTATTTTTAAGTGTCAGACAGCTCCATCCTTACAGTTCAGAAGTGCTGTACCCTTCCTCAAAGACATCAGTGAATAAGTAATTGGGGTCACTTTGAAAGAGGTACAGTGCTAAAGCTTAATTCTTCTGGGTGACTTCAGTCTGCAATGGGAAAATAATCTGACACTCCACCTAAATTCCATGCCTTCTAAGCATAGCTTCCTTCAGTTAATCACTGAAGCTACCAGACTACACCAAACCAAACATCTGAGTAGCACTCCATTCTCAACTGAGTCTGTACAAACTACCACTCTTGATGCCAGACTCCCTCAAACTGTGCCCTGTATTTAGTGATAGCTGCATTGTCTTAACCACTTATTTTAAAAAACACATTTATATTGCAAACTATTGATTTGAAAGCCTTGCATCATTATGCAGAAGCTCAGTGCTGCCATGAACTAGCAAGCACAACTAGTCGAATATTACATTCCAGCAGGCCTGTAACACAGCAGTAGAATATTTCTTGGATATCCAGCTTCCCGTGCAATCAGGCTATTATAGGTTCATAGGTGATTTCTAGACTAATGACCTCATGCAGGTATTTTAGGCATAGCCATACTTCCTAAAGTATCTGACAAGATTTGACACCCTAGGGTTATTTTAAGGGGTATGTTTAGGCTTAGACATGGATTGTTAAGCATTTATAGACTGTCTCTGTCTACTAGAGACATAGGTGGCAGACCACGGGTAAATTTCCGATTCCCCAGCCGCAAGTCCAATTTATGCTTAAATTGGGTTAGAGAAGAACTCTACTTCACTTGGATGGGAAGCCTATTCTACAGAACAGGTAGTCTTTGAGACACATACCTGTCCCTAAAACATATCCTATTTACGCTGCAGACAAGGTTTAGGTCCCTAGATCTGGTAATTCTGACACTATTTGTTTTGCAAATGTGCAATAGTTCAAAGTGGAAATGGAGGATGTTTTGTATGCCAGGCATAGACTGCCTCTACGTAACCTGCAGCATGCTGAGTATAGGGATAAGGCTTTGAGGTGGTCCACACAAGACATATTGTTTAGGCAATGTATTCTTTTTGTGAGGAACCTCTGTGAATGCTCCACTTGTTGCATATACCTGGTCAGGTACATACCAAATGGGTGCTGAGCTCAATGACTGGTCTGATAAGGGCAGAGTATAGAGGAATAATGAAAGCCCTGGACCTAGATGCCATGTCCTTGTTTATAAGTTGCACAATATAGACTGATTACGTACTACTGTAGATATATGGCAGTCAAATGGCAGATTACAGTCTACATGTGTTCCCATATCCCTTACCACTGGTCCTTCTGTTAGGGGTGTATTATCAATGTGGTAGTTATTCCCTCAAAAGGAGGGACCAAGCGGCAAACCAGCACCCTGGACCAATGAGCTGAAGCACACGTTTGCCAGCTGTAAGGAATATTGGCACCAATACAAAAACACCTCATTATAGATGGACTACTATTGGTGCTGCATAATAAACCATGTCACAAAACCATTTCACTATTCATGAAATCTGACCAGTTCTTTTTTAAATTATTTTTAAATTCCAATTTTTACAATGAGAATAAATGAGTTAGAAATTATGCCATAGCCCTTCGGTTGTTCTCTCAGCAAAACAAAAAAAAGGAAACCAATACTTTTCCTTCATAATAATTCAGAACAACTGAACTGAGTAAACACAGACTACCACTCACACAATGGAAATTTTGAGTTTTCTTTTAAATTTGAATTCCATAGTGATAATACCAAATGCTTAGTTACTAAACTTGTTAAATTTCATCAAAATATTAAGATCCATCAGGACTTTGAAGTATACAGTCATCAACCGTTTAACTTCAGCTCTCCCAGTATGAAACAAGAAATTGAATGACAAAGGCTAGTAATTCTGCTGGTTTTAGTAATATCCAGTTACTGGCTTGTACGTACACTGTCTGGATGCCAGCAGAGAGGAAGCCTAGACAGACAGAAAGAAAATCAGCTAGAAAAGGTGAAGAGAAAACATGGACTGGGAATAATCCTGCAGCTGTTCAGCAAAAAGCAGTTCAAGTTCCAGCTTTAGTACAATAGATGGCTGCCAGTAATTTAGAAGGAAAACATAAATCAAATGTGCTAAGAGATTATTAAAATAAATGGAGAATAAAATAAGAAGTATATCAACTCAAATAACAAAAGGCTAAAAAATGGAAGCTTTAAACAGCTATTCAGACCGACTGAGAAATCTAGCAAAAATGAAAGATCAAATGAAGAAAAGACTGCATAAGAACCCTCATTTCAAAAAATGGTACAGAGGACACAGCGTGCAGGATTTGACAAAGCTCATAGATAAACTTTGCCAGTGAAACTTTTACTGTGTTGCAAAGGAAAATGATTGAGACAGAAAAAAACACAGGAGTTGACTAGAAGAATTGCAGTAGCGTTGTCACCTCACAGCAAGAGGTTCTCTGGTTCGATTCTCGGCTGGAGTGCCTTCTGTGCAGAGTCTGCATGTCTTCCCTGTGTTCGTGTGGGTTTTCTCCGGGTTCTCCAGTTTCCTCCCACATTACAAAGACATGCGTCTGGAGTGTTTCTCCCTGGGCGTCCACTGAAAAATGGCTTTGTTCCAAGTCAGACTTATCCCAGTAAACAAATATTAAATAAATAAATAAAGTACCTTGGACTTGAACCAGAGACTGAGGTTGGGAGGTAGAGATGAACAGGAAAAAGACCAGCACTAAAAGTAGTAACTAGATGTGAGACTATAAAAAATCAATTACATTTGTGAAGTATGGCTTTACAAAAAAGGTGGCTGAGAAAAATTGGACTTTTATTGACTTTGTTAAACTTGTGGGGGGAATGAATGGTATGTACTCTACTTCATATAATTACTGTTTGGAAAGACACTTAAAGGGAAAAAAGTAAGTGTAAGTAAACCATGTTTTGTTCTTAACAATAAAACATTTCAGAATATAAATTGCATGTTATATAGTAAAGCATTTTCAGTGATATTTGCATGTGATAAAGATACTAAACAAGTACTTTTTTAGTTTTAAGAAATGTAGGCATTACAATGTAAAAGGAGAAGAAAGGCTTTACGAAAACATGCTTAATTTAATATAGTGTAATTTTGGACTGCTGGGTGGGGGTGAGATGTAAAAGTGCACTGATTATAATAAATGTAGAGTTTAGATGTTTTCTCTAGATTAATGCCCTTGGCTCAAACTAATAAGAAATTTCTTCTGTAAGCACTTTGTTGTACTTTAACAATTAGAAACTAACTGCAAGCAATCGCAGTACTGAATATTAAAAAAACTGAAGTTTTTCTTTTTGACTATTCTTGCTGTGGATGCAGATGCCTCTCTGTATTCCTGCAGGACTCTGTGTTAAGGAGAGCAGCAGTCTTTCTTTTTTTCAGTCTTCCCACCTGACAGCTTTCAGCAGAAAAGACCCTGTGCAGCAATATTTCTCTGTTAGTTTTGATTGATAATGAAGTTTTTATTTTGCTGGACAATGCCCTTCCTGTTTTCTTCCTTTTTATATAACCTATTTATACTGGAATTTCACCATGATTGCTTGTTTTTGGAGGTTGTACTATTTTTATTTTGAATCAGTGCAGCTATTCAAATGACACTGCTGGGTTTCTGTGAAGAATTCTAGATATGCAGCTGCTTTCTTGGGGTTTCAGGTTAGGCTGGGATTTTTCCAGACTGCCTCTTAGTAAGAGACAGTTATCTTCAGAATAGTTTTTAAATGATACATGGTTAAATGGGGTCCCAGGCTTAATATTTATTGCAATGGGGACAGATTTATGGTCTAACCAAATCCATAAGGACTTCACACTAGTAGGAGTATATCATTCCCCCCATGTTTGTGAGGACCAGGTCAAGGATATTTGTGCCCCCGGTGGGCATGCGCACTAGCTATTCCAGGGTGTTTCTGTTATCAAAGTCCAGGCCCTCTGGGCCTACGTTTGAGATCATGTACGATTCCCAGTTACTGTTGGGGTAGTTAATGTCAGCCATGAATATTGTGTTGTATTGAATGTAGAGTGTCTCTAGTTCATTCAGGTACATGGTATGGGCTTCCTGGGTCATGGAAGGGGACATGTAGTTTGCAAGGATATCGTATGGGACTTTACTTATAATAAGGTGGACATGGAGAAGCTCAAGTGCAATATACTGTTTGAACACCCTTGGTGTGCTCCACCTTTACAGCCTACATAGGTTCATAGGTTCATAGGTTTATACTAGGCTATCTGCCCTAAGGCATTTATAAGCCTAGCCCAAATTTTTGTGGCTTACGCCACCCCTTATATGAAAAAATACTGTGCCCATTAGTTTGTTGTGCCTCTGTCCAGCAGTGACACAGAGATGATTCCCGGGGTAAACCTACGATCTCCCATCCACAGGTCTAGATTTCTCTTGAACAGAGTCAGCGAGGTGCTCTGCCTCACATGGACCGGGATTTTATTCCACAGCATAGGGAGTCTCTGAGTGATAAATCTATCCCTCCAGCACGTCCTATTTATATCCGTGCTAAGGTTTAAGTCGCTTGCTCTAGTGGTTTTGGTGGATTTGGATTTTTTGAGGTGGAGCATGTCCATTAATTCCGGGTTGGACATGGCCTTGTATGTCAGGCACATGTCACCTCTGAGCAGACGGTATGCGACTGAATAGAGATGGAGTTTCTTCAATCTGGCAGCATATGACAGATTTTGGAGTCCCTTTATCCTTTTGGTGAGGAACTTTTGGGGTCTCTCCAATTGCTGCAGATGTCGGGTGAGATACATCCCGAATGGGGCATTGTACTCGATCATTGGTCTGATAGGTGAAGAGTACAGGGGAACAATGACCTCACTAGATCTGGATGTGAATCCCTTCATGATCAGGTGGGCAATGTAGAAGGTCTTTCTAACCACTTTAGCAACATGTGCAGTATCTGGTCTCAATGTGTGGGAGGCACTACAACCTTTCACTGTCATTGTGATTTCTGCAGCTTTAAACCAAGTCTAAGTAGTTGCACAGATTTTTATATTCTCCAGGATAAGGAGAGCTTGCAGGGAGTAGAGTTTCCTGTTTATAGACTCATGGCATTCAGCATTAACAACTTTACATTGCTTTGAGACAGTTCAGCTGTGTCAGTACATTTATTAGGTTGACACTGCCTAAAAAAGGCACTATGGGGGTGGACAAGTTTTTTGCCAATATTTCAAAACCTAGTGGAGAAAGGTGCAGATCATCTCTGGCAAAGCAGTATGGTCTATTTACCAAATTGTCCCAGGCAGATAAGATTGTTACCCTTTCGAGTGACACGAAAAATGGAGTCAATTATTAAAGTTGGTTATCTTCTGTTGGTACTGTGGCATCATCTATGGAGAAGGCATAATGTTGTTTAATGCTAGGGTCATACTAGCCAGGGATGCATAGCTTATACCTCTCGACTGTCCAGGTTTTTGCAGAATGTACAGATTTTTACTTCAAATTTTTGGTCTATTCCACATAAAAGTTTGATTAACTAATGACTATTCTGTGACCCCAGAGAAACTGAAACCATCTTCTGTATGCATTGTTGTTGACTGACTATTTTTGCAGACAATTAGTCCGGGTTGAACTCTGTTGCAGCATAGTAGTTTTACAACAAAAAACTTTGTTTTTTTGTTTTTTTTTGTGGAATGTAAACTTTTCTCCTACTTTTTTATGATTCTCAATTTCCAGTCTTTGGCTGAATGTGCTGTGATTTTTGTGTGCATTCATATTACAATGTTTTATCATCATATGACTATATAGCATTATATAGCATAACTGATGCTGTAGTGATGCGCATGTGCAAACTACCCAGTCAGGCTAGATCCCACTGTACAGTGTGTAATCATATTTTATTACATAGATCCTGGGGTGAACCTGAAATTGGTCAATATAGATCAGTACACTGCCCAGTAAACGAATAGAAATATAAATAAATAAAAATATCCAGGCTGTCATTTTTGTTGTTAACGTTAATAAGTATGCATAAAAATAATATTACGCAATGACAAAACCTAGTACAAGAAACACAAACACACAGACTACCTCAGTATATGTACTTATAGGCGTTATGGTGTATTCATTTTAATACATACACATGTATATTGCAGATACCTATATAAATGCAAACAGTTACAGATTCTGTACATTGAGATACTGAGACAATGCATGTGCACTAAAACATGCATGTGCATATTTATCCTACCGTGGATTCTATGTGTGGACTAGACAAAGTGCCTGTTTTCATGGACAACCTGGGAACACTCTCTAGTTAAGTGAGTTGCTTACAGTTCCACAGCAGACAATTAAGGTAGAAGGAATTAAATCTAAACTAGAACAGTGATACAACAAGGTAGCTAGATTTACAGCACATACAAGTCACAGAACCTATCACGGTTCTGCATTAAAATTCTAAATTGGCTAGAATTATCCCACAAACTAAATTATACACGACTTCTCTTAACATGCACGAGTATATTTAATTCCATTTCCTGCCCAGCTATAAGTACAATTCTCTACCACTGCCTCCCAAGTTGTCATTTTTGAGCTTCTGACAAAAATCTGCTTGACATCTATAAGCCTTACAATAACTGCGGGCCAAGTCTGCACTCACACTGTGTAAAAAATTCAGGAATACAATCCCTGCACCCATCAGGGGAGTACGTAACATTCACTTATTTAAGCTTCGGCTACAAGAATTCCACTCTCACTCCTTGCTTTGCACTTGTTCCTCTCCTGGCTAGCTATTTCCCTTCTAACACCAATATATATTCTGTGACAATGCGAGATATTGCCAGCTATGCCAGGAGAAGAAGGGCAGTGGATGTGCAACATATGCCGACACAGCTATCTTGAATTTTGTAAATAAATAAATGGCATTTGTATATCAAACTGATTTGTACAGGTGCTGTGTTGAAAATGTATTTGTAAAGTTCCTTGTGTTAAAAATATACCAACAGTGGGTCCTGACTGTGCTGTAACTGAATTAAATATATATGTTAAGAGAGGATACTAGAAGAAAAGATGTTAATCACAATCCAGCTGCAGCTAACTATGAAAAATATTCTGAAATGAAATTACTGGGCCTAGGCCATAAAGATGTTATCTCACAGTTTTGAATGAAGCCAGAGAAGCATGGTTTGTTAGTCTCTGTAGGAAGAGCAGATGTGTTGAAATTGTTTTACAGCTCCCAGATGCTGCAATAAACTTTAGCAAAGCTTGAGATATGTATTGTAACACAGATGTGCTAAATCCTGGCAGCTTTTAAGTGATGGTGGTAGTGTAGGAAACAGAAGCCAGATGAACAGATGTATGTGATGTCATTCTGTAATCTAGGACAAAAATAATGTTTTAATACCAGATGACAGAGAAGTCTCAAGGCAGTCTGTTTTTGTAACCTGACAAAGAAGGCCCCCTCACCTACTTCATCTTGCCTTGTTCTAATAAGTGAAGCAGTGAATAGTATTTATTTAGATCAGTCAGGAAAATATAGTGAGATTAGTTAAGTACTATTTTTCTGCATCTGTGTAAATCTCTTCAGCTGTGTTATTTTAATATTTCCTGTGAGTGAAACTCTGGTGTTTATTGAAAATAGATAGTCCATGTTTTCATGTTCTTTTATTATTTATTATTAAATATATTTAAACGTTTTATTGTGGCTGGTCCTTTAGAGAATATTTTAATTGTTGAGAGTACTGTATCGATTTGTTCACACACTGTGGCCACCCCTGAAACCCTTACTACATTGTCCAAATACTATCATTTGTATTAATAAATATTAATTTCACTCGGTATAACTGGGTACCCTTGTAAAAGCCTTAGAGTAGCTGGCTTTGGAGTGTCTGGTGGCAGTAAATACCTTATAGTCTGGGCAGAACGGAGCATAGATAGTAAATTTGTGCCAGCCTTTCCCAGGTGTGTGTTTGTGTGTGTGTGTGTCTGTGAAAATCAAATCTCAAAGTGTGTGTGTATGTGTGTGTGTGTGTGTGTGAGCTGCTTGGACCAGAGTCACAAAGCACTGGTTTCACAGAAGGAGTGGTGGAGAACTTGGCTTGGACACTTGGCTCAGGACTCAACTCTATAACTGTGCCAGTGGGAAGTCTTACTGGGATTCTGGAGACAGAGAGAGAATATCAGCTCCTGGACTGAGTGTGTTCTGTGTGTGCTCTTAAGGGAAATTGTGCTTAATGCAGACAGCTGCATCTGGAAATACTAGGTGTATCCATTTTTTGTTCCACGTGAATGTCACTCTCCAGTGCCAGTGGTGAGGATTCAGGCTCCATTACTGGCCCAGAGTGGGGATGTCACATACTGGTGGCAGTGGTGTGGATATTAATTGAACTTCTGTAGCTTGTACGCAGTTGTCACTGAAGGTGGGTGTACTCTCAAGCAGCTACAAAGTAAACATTCAGAGTTTCATTTCACAACAGTTTTATTTATTTATTTTGTTAATTTAGTTTAGTTAGATAAAGCAGGCAAAGATTTCAGCAGAGGATTATGGCAAGCTGACAAAGAACCAGTTGGACAAGGTGTGTGAAGCCAAAGGACTGGTGCATGCCAACCTGACTAAACAGGAAATGATTTCAGCCTTAGTCGCACCTTAGACCAGCTACTAGGAGGATAACTAGTCTGGTGATGGGGTTTTGCAGCCCTCAGAAAAGGGACAGTTCACCTTTTCCTCAGAGGACTTAAAAATCTGGACTTAAGGAGACTTGAACTGGAGGCCAAATGTTTGCAACTAGAATCAGCACAGTGACTGTGGCATTTGGAGGTTGAAGAAAAACAGGGACTGTGGTGTTTAGAGGTCGAGGAGAATGAGAGACTGTGGCGTTTGGAGGCTGAAGAAAATGAGAAGCAGCATCAACATGAGAGGGAGATGCTGACTCTTCACCAGGGTCATGGAAGTAAAGGGGAAGGGAATAACTGAACCACAGAAGCAATAAAGGTCAGCAAATTTCTTCCACAATTTACAGAGTTTGATAATTTTGATAGTTTTATTCATATATTTGAAAGAACGTGTAAAAAGTTTAATGTTGACCAAGGGCTCTGGGTATAGTTCCTGAGCCTCCTTACTCCATGGTAAAACTGCTGTTTCTAAACTGTCTGATATTGATTGTTTAAATTATGATAAAGTCAAATGCTGTTTACTAGAAAGTTTTAAGTTAACACCTGAAGCTTAAAGAAAAAACGTTTTCTGAGCATAGACACAAGGCAGATGAAAGTGTTTGTGATTATATTGCTGAATTAAGCACTTATTCTCATAGTTGGATGAGTGGGTGGTCAGGTCACCTCTTTTGAAGGGCTGTCAGACCTTTTGGCGAGGGAACAAGCCTTTAGCACGTTGCCTGATGACAAGAGAATCTGGTTGGCATATTTAGAATGTAACTCTGCAGATGAGCTGGAGAACAAAGGGGATCTCTACCTAGCAAGCAGGGCATAACTGCACAAGAAGGGATCGCCCAGTGTTGCACATAGATATAAGGGAACCCATGGTGGGCAGCCTACACCATCCCAACAGTCCACCAGTAACAGGGGAAGCCATTAGTTCACGTACACAGCCAGGATCAAGGGTTAAATGTTTTAAATGTAACCTGTGGTGCAAAGTATCATACAGATGTCCACAGAGACAAGGTGGGGAAGCCAGCAAGTGGGAGTAACAGAATGTCAGTGGTTAGTTGTCTGGAGACAACAGGGGTACCAAACTATCACCAGAATTTATATCTGATCTTAGTGGATAGAAAACAGGCCACTGCTAAGGGAGACACAGCCTCTGACATAACCATCATCAAGCCTGCAGTGGTTAAAGAGGAGCAGTTCTTGCTTGGGCAGTCCACTCCAGTCAGAGCTTCAGGAGAGCCCCTATTCCAAATGCCTTTGGCCAGGGTTCACCTTGACTGGGAGGATGGAAAAGGAAGCAAGCAAGTAGTGTGTTTGAAGATATCCCTGTACATGTCTTGATAGGGAATTATTTTGATAAAGCTGTATCTTGTGTGCTTGCAGTTATACACAGTCATGCTTGGAGACAGGAATATGGATCTGGTAGCCTGGGGGAGACCCGGACAGACCCCCACACCTGAAGCCAGGGCTGATGAGGTGGCTATTTCAGGGAGGGAGAACTGTGCCTGAAGGTGAGGCGCAGCTGCTGGCAGGTACTGATGTTCCCTTGGACACAGTGACTACAAGGGCAGAGGTGAGCAGTAGTAGCCAGGCTCACAGTGAGACACTGCTGTCAGAGGATACCAGATTTCTTGTGGAAAGGGAGCTGGGAAGGGTCACAAAGATAGAGTTGAGACAGGTTCAGCTCCTGGACCCTACACTAAGAGGCTTGTGGGAGGTAGCTAGGGAGGCAATGGATTCTCAAGGATGAGGGGAGAGTTTGTATACTGAAACAAAGGGTTACTGCATAGAGACTGGACTCCTGAGGGAGGGCTAGAGGGTGTGGTAAAGTAGCAAATGGTAGCGCCCAGAGCCTACCATCTGGCACTTCTAGCCTTAGCCCATGACATTACTTTTGTAGGTCATATGGGCATAAAGCATACCAAGAGACGTATTATGCATCATTTTTTATTGGCCCGGGATTCCAAGGGATGTAACAGGGTACTGCAGGACCTGTGAGCAGTGCCAAAAAGTAGACAAAAGGCAGGAGACAAGGTCAAAGCTCCTTTGATGCCTTTGCCTGTGATTGAGAAGCCATCTTAGAGGGTAGTTATGGATATTCTGGGGCCTCTGTGTACTCCAAGTTCCACAGGGTAGAAGTATATCCTGGTGGTAGTAGGTTATGCTAATAAATACCCCGAGGTGGTGGCTCTGTCCTCCATCGAGGCAGAGAAGGTGGCAAATGCTTTGTTAGAGATTTTCAGCTGGGTAGGTTTCCCAAGAGAAATACTAACTGACAGAGGTGCCAACTTCATGTCAAACCTGCTGGCTTTTCTGTGGGAATGCTGTGGGGTGAAGCACCTAAAAACCACCCCTACCACCCCCAGACTAATGGTCTTGTGGAGTGGTTAAACTCTACACTAAAGACCGTGCTTCTGGCATTTGCAGACCAGTTTGAGGGAGAGTGGGACATATATTTTATTTATTTATTTATTTTACATTTGTTGACCGGAAAAGTCCGACTGGATACATGTCCATTTTCAGCAGAGGCCCAGGGAGAAAAGCTCCAACATTAAAACATTACATTGAAATTAAGCATGAACATTAAAACAATTATTGTCAGTCACAGCTCAAACTTATATGGTTACAGACAGATAGCAGGAGCTATGTATTCCTTACAATACTGTTTCGTATACTATAGTATGGTAGGAGATAGTCTGGATTCTGGCAGGGGCATAGCCAGTGTGGCATGAAATACTGTTCAAGTTTTTTCTTGAACTGGTTTAATGATGGTTCTAGTGTTAGGTCAGCTTGAAGTGAATTCCATGTTTTGCCAACAGAGTTAGAAAGCAAGGAGTCACTAGCTAAGTTGTTAGTTTTGAGCGTTTCAATTAGTAGTTTGTTAGAAGATCGCAGTGGCCTGGTGTTCCTGTAGGGATAAATAATGATTTTAAATGCAGGGGTATTATCTGGTTGGTTGAGAATTTCATGGGCTACTACAAGTTGATGGTACTGAAGAAAGCTAGGCAATTCTAGCCATCCTAGATGTTTAAGGTTTTGACAGTGGTGAGTTCTGTAAGTAGAGCCAGTGGCAAATCTAGCAATGTGATAACAGCTTGAGGGTTTGCAGAGTTCAGATTTGTTCAAGTGAGTGAAAATGGAGGAGGCATAGAAAAGGGTGGAGAGAAGATGAGTGCCGGCAATGGCAGTCCTAGCTAGTGGGGTAAGGAAAGGTTTATTTTTATATAGGGAGCCCAGTTTTTTATTAATGGTTTTAATTGTTTGATTGATATGCACATCAGATTTAAGGTTATTATCAATTGTTACCCCTAAGAGCTTAGTATGGTCATCTGGGGAAATAGTTCCATTACTAGAGGAAATCGTAAAGGAAAGTGGTGTAGACCTGTGAGTGGGGGAGAAAAGTAGTAGTTTGTTTTTTTAGGGTTCAAGAGCAAACAGCGGCATGAGAGCCAGTTCTCAACTGCGTTAAATGTTTTCTGGGAGAAGTGTATGCAGGTCAGATGGGGCAGAGGCTGAGCAGACTGACGTGGAATCATCTGCGTATTATATTCATGTAGCATCTGGAATGGCAGAGTAAAGGTTATTAATGAAGACTGAAAAGAGAAGAGGTCCTAAAATAGAGCCCTGGGGAACTCCAAGGGTGAAGGGTAGTACAGTAGATAAATTTCCCTGCCACAGAACCGCCTGTTGTCTGCCATTCAGATAGGACTGAAACCATTGAATAGCATGGTTATTCAAGGAAATGGATTTTGGAGTGGCAGTGAGTAGTTGGTGGTTGACCATATCAAAGGCTTTGGATAGATCGAGGAAGAGGGCAGAGGATAGTGTGTTGTTATTACAGTTATGATTTATGACACTGGAGAAAGAGAGGAGGGCGGAGGCTGTACTGTGGTATGGCCTAAAGTCATGTTGAGAGTTAGCCAGCAGATTGTTTTGTATGAGATAGTGCAAGAGTTGCTTATGAATACATTTCTCCATTATTTTGGCCAGTGACAAAAGTATGGCAACGGGTCTACAATCTGATAGTTCTGTGGAATTGCCACCTTTGTGGAGTGGTATGACATAGGAAGTTTTCTAAATGGAGGGGATGGAGTCTTCAGTTATGGTTCTATTGATCAGAATTGAAAATGGGTAAGCTATGACATCTGCAGCTTTTTGTAGGTACTCTGCAGGTAGAAGATCTGCAGATAGGGTGGTTGGTTTTAGTTTTTAAGCAGGGATCTGATAAGTGAGGTAGAGACACTTATCACATAGTCTCACTAAATCTACACCACCAAAATCCACAAAAAGAAACACAAAAACATTTGCGGAGGCTCTCAATAGTAATCTGCCCAAGCAAAACCTCCAAAGCAGAAAGGCAAGCAACTTCCACCCCCCAACACAACCCAAATGACACATAGCCCATAGACTCAGTGTGCCACTCAACCACAGCCAATAAGGCAAAACAACGTATCCAACACACTAGTCATAGGTGACTCTATAGTCAGGCACACTGATGTCCCACTCACCAGGCTAAACAAGGAGAAGGTTACTGTCAGCTGTCTGTTGGGTGCCAGGAAATGCCACATAACCCATGCACTCAGGTCATTCCACAACAAGTACAAATAGGTTCATAGGTTGGTACTAGGCTATCGGCCCTAGGGCCTATAGAAGCCTAGCTATAATTCCCTGGCTATTTCTTCCCACACTATTTACTTCCCTGGACCCTTGTCTAGCAGGGCGACTGACATGATCCCTGTGGTGAATTTCCTTTCTCCCATCCAATCATCAAGGTTCCTTTTGAAGAGGGCCAAAGAGGTGCTCTGCTTGACATGTATGGGCAGTCTATTCCAGAGTCTGGGGAGTCCCTGGGTCAGGAACCTATCCCTCCAGCATGTTTTGTTTATTGTGATGACAAGGTTTAGATCCCTGGAGCGTGTGGCACTCAGGGATTGGGATTTCTTTAAGTGTAGCATGTCCAACAGCTCTGGGTTTGACATGGTCTTGTATGTTAAGCAGAGATCGCCTCGGAATAGATGATATGCGACAGAGTATAGCTGGAGTTTTTTAAGGCGGTCAGCATAGGGCATCTGCTTTAGGCCTGTGATTCTTTTAGTGAGGTATTTCTGCGGCCTTTCCAGTTGTTGCAGATGTCTTGAGAGGTACATACCAAATGGGGCCTTTTATTCTAGAATGGGTCTAATGAGGGATGAGTAGTGGGACAATGACCTCCCTTTTTCTGGATAAAAAGCCCTTAGTGATGAGGTGTGCCACATAGAAGGATTTCCTGACTGTTGTGTCGATGTTGTTATTGAAGATGAGACCACTGTCCGCCTGTGTCCCTAAGTCTCTTATCACACTTTCGGTGTTTAGTGTACTGCCACCTATGTGGTAATTCATGTTTTTTCCCAAAGGGGATAACTATACATTTCTTGGCATTGAGGCTGAGCCCATGGCTCTGGCACCAAGTATCTGTTTCTGTAAGGCCCTTTTGTAGAGTATCCACATCATTTGGTGATTCAATAATGGCACCCAGTTTGCAGTCATCTGCAAACTTTGTTAGCCAGACTCTCTTAGTGTTGGCCTGTACTTCAGAGAAGTAGATGCCAAACAAGAGAGGTCCCAGGACTGAACCCTGAGGTACTCCACTTGTCACTTGTCTGGAGGTGGATTTGGAGTCAGCTACTTTTACGGTGTGGGTTCTGTCAGTAAGCCAGTTGGCAACCCATTGAGTGACGTAGGGATTAATGCCCAGCTTAGTACATTTATCTATGATTTCAGAGTGGGGGATGGTGTCAAAGGCCTTGGCGAGGTCCATATAGGCTGTGTGGACTGCCTTACCCTCATCCATGGCTCTGGAGACTGATTTGAAGAGGTCATCCAGGTTTAGGAGACAAGATCGGCCCTTCACGAACCCAAACTGGGTGGGGTCCAGTGTTTTAAGGTTGCCAGTGTCTTTGTTTATAAGTTCCATGATAATACATTCCATGGCCTTGCAGAACAGGCTCGTCAGACTGTGGAGTGGGATAATTGTAGCTGTGCGCAACTCAGTGGGCATGAAGCCTGAGGTGAGGGTATGATTAAACATGACACTTAGGTGAGGTGTAAGTTTATTTTGTAGTTCATGTGGTACACACCCTGGGATGTCATCTGGTCCCATGGATGCTGTATTCTTAGCTTTGGAGAGTGTGTTTTTTACCTGTGTGGTCATTATTACCAGAATTTGGCAATCTTCCGGTATTGAGATGGGCCATTTAGGGCGTGAGAGGGGGGTGAAGTTGGCACTGAAACGATCTGCCAGGATATTGGCAATATCCTTGGGATCAGTATATTTAATGCCATTCTGTTGTAGCTCAGAGCAGATCTGAGCATTGCTATTTAGATTCTTGACATAGTTATAGAATGCTTTGTGGTTGTCTTTGGAATCTTTGGCAATTTTATTTTCGTAACTAGCTTTGGAGGATTTTATGAGGGATCTCAGCTTCTTACTGAGGCTGGTAAGGGAGTTTTTTGCATCCTGGGATTTTCCTGTTTTCTGCAACAGTTTCTTCCTTTTGTTGTAAAGTTTGTTTATGGCAGGGGACCACCAGATTGGCTTCCTTTTTTTGGAGGAGGGCATCTTGGTTCTATTTGGGATGGCACGATTCTTGCATGAGTGAATGTGCTCGTACAGTGCCTTAGTGTAGGAATCAGCAGTCGAACTTTCAGTTCCTGTCTGCATGGGTGTCGTGAAGTTTGTAACTTCTGACTTGAGTAGCATGAAGTTGGCTTTGGAGAAGTTTTTTATGGAGGTTTCCTTACTGGGGGCTGGGGGTGGGATGTGGATGTTAAGGGTGATTAGCTTATGGTCTGATCTGACCAACGAGGGGGTGACCATAGGTGTGGAGCATCGATTTCCCATGTTGGTAATGACCAGGTCTAGGATATTGGAGCCCCTGGTGGGACTACGGATTAGTTGATCCAGGGCATTGGAATTTATGAATTCCAAGAACCATTGGGCAAAGGTGTTGGTACATGAGTAGTTTTCCAAGTTAATGGCAGCGTAGTTGAAATCACCCAGTATTAGGGCGTTTGGTTGTATATTAATATTTTCCAGTATGTTTACAATGGTGTAGTGAGAATCTTGGGGCATGGTGGGGAATCTGTAGCAAGCTACAATTTGTATTGCAGTCTTACCTAGTGTTAGTTGCACCTGGAGAATTTCAGATGCATTGTGTTGGGCAACTAACCTGGTGGTGTGAGTATTCTTGGTGAATATGGACACTCCTCCACCTTTAGTATTTCGATCCTGGTTTGGTGGCCGAAAAATGTGGTAAGAGTTGTAGCCTGGAATTGCAGGGGTGCTCTCTGGAGCCTTGAACCAGGTCTCAGTTACTGCACAGATATCGATGTTCTCCATTTTTAGGAGTGCCTCGAGAGAGTGCATTTTAAGGTTTTGACTTCTAGCATTGAGTAGCATTACCTTCAGATATTGCATGCTTGTACCTGTTACGGTGGTGATTTTGTCCTTTGAACTTTGCCTAAAAAAGGCACTATAGTGGTGGCAAGAGCCTTTGCCAGTAACCTGAATCCCAAGGGCGACAGGTGCAGACCATCTCTGGCAAAGCATCTTGGTATGTTGATCATGTCGTCCCAGGCAGGCAGATACTGGATCTCCTTTGAATGACACCAGAAGCTTAGCCAATTGTTGAAGTCAATCATTTTGTCCTTATATTGTGGTATCATTCTGGGCGAAGGCAGGATGCTACTCAGGGCTAGGGTCATACCTGCCTGGGCCCCTTGATCTGATAGCTCTTCCATGTCTCTTTTCATGTAGTCCAGGGAGGTACGTCTCAAGTAATTCACTCCAACATGGACAATGACAGAGTCATATTTGTACTTGTTGTGGAGTGACGTGAGTGCATGAGTTATGTGGCGGATCCTGGCACCCGACAGGCAGCTCACTGTAATTTTTTCCTTGTTCTGCCTGGTGAGTGGGACATCAGTGTGCCTGACTATAGAGTCACCTATGACTAAAGTGTTAGGTACATTGTCTTGTCTTAGGGGCTGTTGCTGGGTGGCACACTGGTGTTGTGAGCTATGTGACACTTTGGTTGTGATTGGTGTTTGTTTGCTTCGGAGGTCATTGGTTGCTTGGGCAGGTTACAGTTAAGGGCCTCTGCATATGTGGATTTAGTGTTGCCATGTGTGGGTGTTGGTGGTGTGAGTTTAGAAGGGCTATGTATTGCTTGAGGTGTAGTGCGGGTGTTAACCTTCTCCTCTTGACTGTCTAGCACAATCTTGGGTGGAGAGAGCTCTGCTTCCAGTTTGGCTATGTAAGTGCCTCTCTCACAAATATGAGTCTGTCATTGTCCATGTTGGTGTGAACAACCTGAGACATACCTCCCTGGACTATACGAAAAGAGACATGGAAGAGCTCTCCGATCTTGTAGGCCAGGCAGGTATGATCCTAGCCCTGTGTAGCATTCTGCCATCGCCCAGGATGATATCGCAGTACAAGGACAAAATGATCAACAATTGGCTAAGCTTCTGGTGCCATTCTAAGTGGATCCAGTATCTGTCTGCTTGGGATGACATGGTCAGCAGACCACAATGCTTTGCCAGAGATGGCCTGCACCTATCACACCTGAGATTCCGGATACTGGCTAAGGCTCTTGCCGCCCCTCTAGTGCCTTTTTTAGGCAAGGTTAAAATGACAAATTCACCACTGTAACACGAACAGGCAAGCAAAAACTGGGGGTAATGCTACTCAATGCTAGAAGTCTAAATCTCAAAATGCACTCACTCAAAGCACTCCTTTAAAATGGAGAACATCAATATCTGTGCAGTGACTGAGACCTGGTTCAAGGCTCCAGAGAGCACCCCTGCACTACCAGGCTATAACTCATACCACACTTTTCGGCCATGTAACCTGGACCAGAACACCAAAGGTGGAGGTGTGTCCATATTCATTAAGGATATCCACACCTCCAGGCTAGTTGCTCAGCATAATCCATCCGAGGTTATTCAAGTGCAACTAACTCTGGGCAAAACTGCAATTCAAATTGTAGCTTGCTACAGATCCCCCACCATGCCTCAGGATTCCCACTCCTCTTTTCTTGGTATACTGGAAAATGTTAGGGTTCAACCAAATACCCTAATAATGGGCAATTTCAACTACCCCACCATTAACTGGGAAAACTACTCATGTACCAACTCCTTCACACAATGCTTTCTGGAATTCATAAACTCCAATGCCCTGGATCAACTTATCCACACCCCCACCAGGGGCAACAATATCCTAGACCTAAGTCATTACCAACATAAGTGACCGGTGTTCCACACCTGAAATCAACTCCTCGTTGGTCCAATCTGACCATAAGCTAATCACCCTTGATATCCACATCCCGCCCCCACCCCTCATTAAGGAAACACGGCAAAACATTTCTCAAAAGCCAACTTCATGCTTCTTAAGACAGAAGTGGTGAACTTCATGACACCCATGCAGATGGACAATACAGTTATGACTGCTGAATCCTACACAAATGCACTCTATAAGCACTTAACACGAGTGTATGGATCATGCTATTACTAACAGAACCAAGACTCTATCCTCCAAAAAAATGAAGCTAATCTTGTGGTCCCCTACCATAAACAAACTGTACAACAGAAGGAAGAAATTTTTGCAAAAGAGAGTAAAATCCCATGAGTGGAGGAACTCCCTGGTCAGCCTCAGTAAGAAGCTGAGATCCCTTATAAGATCCTCCAAAGCTAGCTACGAAAACAAAATTGCCACTGATTCTAAGGATCACCACAAAGCATTCTATAGCTATGTCAAGAATCTCAATGGCAACACTCAGATTTGCTCTGAGTTACAGCACAACGGCACGAAAATTACAGAGCCAACTGATATTGCCAACATCCTGGCAGATAGGTTCAGTGCTAAGTTTAACCACCCTCCCCCCTAAAGGGCCCACTTCTATACGGGAAGAATGCAGAGTCCCTGTAATCACAACTATGCAGGTAAAAGCTGCACTCTCTAAAGCCAAAAACACAGCATCCATGGGACTGGACAATATCCCAAGCTGCATTTTACATGAACTTCAGAATGAACTGGCTCCACACCTAAGCACCATGTTCAATCATAGCCTCACATCAGGCTTTGTGCCCACTGAATGGCGTACAGCAACAGTTATCCCACTCCACAAAGGGGGAGCCACCACTGATCCCAGGAACTATCGCCCTATTAGCCTGACGAGCCTGGGCTGCAAGGCCATGGAATGTATCATCATGGAAGTCATAAACAAAGACATTGGTAACCTCCAAACTCTGGATTCCACCCAGTTCGGGTTTGTGAAAGGCAGATCATGCCTCCTGAACCTGATTGACTTCTTTGAGGCAGTCACCAAAGCCGTAGACGAGGGTAAAGTGGTTCACACAGCCTATCTTGACCTCGCCAAGGCTTTTGACACCATTCCCCATTCTGGAATTATAGCTAAACTCACTAAACTAGTTATAAATCCCTACGTCACAAGATGGGTTGCCAACTGGCTCACTGACAGAACCCACACTGTAAAAGTTGCACACTCCAAATCTGACCTCAAACCAGTGACAAGTGGAGTACCATAGGGTTCAGTCCTGGGACCTTTCCTGTTTGGTATCTACTTCTCTGAAGTACAGGCTAACACAGAAGGCCTCTGGCTAATGAAGTTCACAGATGACTGCAAACTAGGAGCCATAGTTGAGTCCCCAAATGTTTTGGAACTCCTACAGAAGGGCCTCGCTGAGACAGATGCCTGGTGTCAGAGCCATGGCCTCAAGCTCAATGCCAAAAAGTGCATTATCATCCCCCTTTGGTAAAAACCCTGTACCCATGAACTACTACATAGACAGCAGTCTACTTAACAGCGAATGTGTGATAAGAGACCTTGGGACTCAGGTGGACAGTAGTCTGTCCTTTGATAGTCACATCACCCCAGTAATCAAGAAGTCCTTCTATGTGGCACACCTCATCATAAAAGGGTTCTCATCCAGGAAAAAAAGAGGTCATTGCTCCCCTCTACTCGAAACTCATTAGACCCATTATAGAGTACAACGCCCCTTTTGGAATGTACCTCACAAGACATCTGCAGCAGCTGGAAAGGCCACAGAAGTACCTCACAAAGAGGATTACTGGCCTCAAACAGATGCCCTACACTGACCATCTCAAAAAACTCCAGCTTTACTCCGTAGCATATCGCCTACTCCGAAGTGATCTCTGCCTAACATATAAAGCTATGTCAAACCCAGAGCTGTTGGACATGTTACACCTAAAGAAATCCCAGTCCCTCTGAGCTACATGTTCTAGTGACCTAAACATTGTCACCACAATAAACAGGACATGCTGGAGGGATAGATTCCTGTCCCAGAGACTTCCCATACTCTGGAACTGGCTACCCATCTATGTCAAGCAAAGTTCTTCATTAGCACTCTTCAAGAAAAATCTTGAGTGGATGGGAAATAGGAAATACACCCCGGGGATCACTTCTGTGTCTCTGCTCGACAGTCGCACAGGAAAATAACTTTCTTGGGTGGTGTAAGCCAGGGAACCTTGCTGGCTAGGCTTACATAGGCCCTTGGGCCAATAGCCTAGTACCTACCTATGAACTAACATTTTGGGCATGCCATTTTTATCTCCTTCCTCAAACATAAATTTCACATCCTATAAATATCATTCCATTCTTTCAAGTCTGTACCAATTTTTTTTCTTCCTACTTCTTAAAGTCACATTAAAGACTACCATTCACACAATAACCATCTGCTTCAACAAAATGTTTTAAAATTTCTAATGATTCCTAATAGTATGGTTTGAGCATATGAGCAAACTTACAACAGAACAGTTTTGCCTACTGATTTAGCACTTTTTCCCTTATTATTACGCCCATCCCTGAATACTCATTATGGCCTTGATCTCTTTATCTTATTCTAAATTGGTTAGCTGACCATCCACTAACCCAAAAATATTTAAATTAGTTCTCTAACTCAGTTTTCCACCAACACATGTACTTGTGGCTTTATGCTGTTCAAAACGAAACACATTTTTACTCTACTGTATTTTTGTTTTACTTTTTGCCAACTGTTTTTTCTGCTTATGCTCTTTTTAAGATATTTTTTACTCTTCCCAGAAATAATCCTCTCCTCTTGCCCATCTTCCACATTCACTAACAATATTCCATATTTTTTTGTTGAAATTGTGCTAATAAAGCCTTTGTTTCTATCTCTACCCTCTTTCCTGTTATTTCGCTGCCACTCTCAGAAACTCTGACACTTGCCTTTAAATTCTCTGTTTCCACTCCCTTCCACTTTGAACTTACAATCCAACAAGAAGTGCTCCCAGCTTCAATATAGCCTGCAGCTTCATTTATATAAAGCTTTAGTATGCCCCCTTTCCCCACACTGCTCACACCAGTGCATTTCACATTGTTGAATTAAATAACCCTCTTTTCCACAAAAGTAACAGACTTTAGGTTGCATAGCATATCACACACTGCCCCTGAACACATATATTTATCATATTTTCCAAATGTACAAATTGATTATTTTCAACTTTTAAGTCCACAAATGCTTCCATCTCCTTTTCACAATATCCATGGATCAGACTTTTTTTTTTTTTGCAATTTCAGCAATATTTTCAACTTTAACACTCACAAAAAATATTAATATCTGCAATGTTCAGGACATCAGATTTGATTTGAACTATATAAACAGTCTATTTTTTTCTTTTTTTTTCCTTTTGACATAGTTACAATTTTACAGTCACTCTCCATGCCTTTTGTTCTTTCATACCAACTTACTCGTACCTCTGTCAGCCTGCACAACATTCGTAATAGTATCTAAAAATAATTCATTGCTTAAATTAATTAGTGACAATAGTTTTAGCATAAAAATCCAGAGTACTCACAATATTGTCCAAAACAAAAAGACCGTCATTAACAGTACTAGAAAGGTCATGAATTCTTAACATCAGCTGCTGCCTATGAAGGCTTGTCGCTTGTCTTGATCTTTCATCAGTCATAATTCCTCTTGGCACGTCCTTTAAAGATCCCTGCTTGTCTGAAGCCACAATCACAATGCATATAGAAGTTCTTTCAGATGTAACTTCCTGGTCTTGTACGTTAGCCTGAATGCATGTCTGCCACTGATTCTTTTGCTCTTTATGCAACAACACAGCCCTTTTTTTTCACTGACAAGGTGTGCCCACAAGAAGAGGAAGTCAAATCAATCTCTTCTTCACTCCAGGATTTTTGCCTGCACTCCGCACATAAGGCTCATCCACTATGCAGATCAAAACATTAGCTGGCAGACTTTGGCTCTTAAACTGCACAAGCTCCACATCATCCTTTTATTTATAGGTAACATTTACAACCTGCTTTTCCACTGACAATATCTTCTACTGGATCTCAGTCTCCAACTCAGACAGCATTGTGGTGTCTTTCTTTCTCTCCAGTAGCAACTCCCCTGGTGCCATCTAGAAAGAGAGAAGTGGCCTGCTCAAATTTCTCAGAGTAAGCATTAATGCCACTCTTGGGACTCCCCTAAAAAAGACCACTGGCCTAGCAAAACTAACCTGGCAGTGGAAGGTAAACAATTAATTCAACATGCTTAATGAAAATGTGAATACCTGTTTCCCAAATTGGTCCATCACCTTATGACTCCATCTTTGTGCTAAACCATTATACCACTATAGTCAGAAGGGTTGGGTTAAGTCTCAGTGCTACCAGCACCACAGGCTGGTCTTTTTTTTTTTGGGGGGGGGGGGTAGAACAATGAACACTTCTGAATGGGTTATAATATACTGCCTTCCTTTTTTAGCAGATGAGCTTTGATGCCCAGTCTGACCTACTCCAAGGGGCCACATCCTTAAATGAGTTGATCACCACAGGGATAAGACTGATTTCATGAATTCAAATCCCAAACTATCAAAGCCAGCACAAACGATACAAAACTGTAATCCACTACATTTACAGACCAAAAAATACCACTTGCATCAACAAATACCTAAAAGCAAAACAATGTATTGCAAAAGTGACTAAATAAAAAAATACTACAGATTTTTTGCAACAGTGTACTATACTCCCTCATTTACATATACTAACTCCATGGTTATATAACCATGGGGAAGTCAGGATGCCTACAAAGTATGTTACTCCAGATAAAACACTGTTCTTTTTAAATACAAGTAATAGTTCTGTATTTTGCTACTGAAGAGCTTCAAAATAAGTGTTTTTATTAACTTTACACTACTCCTGAGTAGTTGTATGTAACTACCACTATTGAACGTACATGCTTCCATTGGGAAGTCTGGTCTGGGACACAGCAAGTTCATTTGAGATGTCACTGACTGGAGGGGACACCCTCTGATTGCCAACCTCCTTTTTACTCCCATACAGTCTCACTTCAGATCCTCTTGGGAAAAGATGGCCCTTCCTCAGCGGCATCTCTTCCATCTTTTCATAGGCAAAATCACCGTAAACTTTCTGAAACCTGGCCTGCTGGTTTTCTGGGGTCTATATTAGAATGTTGAATGGTCTAAGTATCAAACGCTCTAAAGAGCGAAAATGCAGGACCACAAAGTGTTTTTTTTTGAGATTGCAGTACAGTGAAGATTGGAATATTTGCCCTTTCCTCACTGTACTGCGATCTCGGAGTTGGAATATATATTTAGTGGGGGTGGGGGGCACAGCCCCCCCACAATAATAATTTTGAGGTCCTGCATTTTCACTCTTTAGAGCATTCAATATTTAGAACATTCATTGTTCTAATATTTTATTTATTTATTTATTGCATTTGTTAACTGGGAAGTGTGCGACTGGGCTGGGAGCCCATTTTCAGTGAAGACCCAGGGAGAAAAGCTCCAGACATACAGTACAGTATACATGTGCAAATTATTACGAACAGTAAATTCAACTACAGAGTTTATCCAAAGTTAACAATAAATAGAATTGTTAAAAAAAATGGTTTCACAACATAATTAGGTATGTAGCATATATAGGGTAATTGGTAGTTTGCCATGGTTAGAAGATTACAGTAGTGGGGCTGATAAGAAGTACATAGGCTGAAAATAAGAAAGAGGAATAGAAAGGACAGTAAGAGAGAAGCAGCAGCAACAGAAAACCCCTTTAAGGTAGTAGGAGGGTGGAAAGATGTGAATAGTGGAATTAGCCAGGAGTATGGCAGGGGCACAGCCAATGGTTTGTTAAATATTTAAGTAGTTGTTGTTTAAACTCAGGATAGTGGGGAGAGTTAGTAATGGGGTGGGGTAGAGTGTTCCAGAGTTTGGAAAACTTATGGGAATATAGACAGTCCCCATGATAGTTGTGTGAGAGGGATACCTTTAGTAGTGGTTTATTTGAGGATCTGAGGGTCCTGTTATTCCTAGTGGGTTGAACCAACTTGGAAAGAGCTGTAGAGCTATAGACCTGGTTTTCTTCTCCTTCAGCCCTTAAATACCTGAAGCAAAATAAGCTTGTTGGCCCCATCTGGAAGAAATCAAAGCAATTGTCACATCAATGCATGAAGCACTAGTTTAGAGGATTCTTGAATCTGGAAGCTACTACAGACTACTGGCAAGAAAAAGCTCTCTGTAGTGTATGTGTGGGTGGGGTGGGGGTGGCAGACACTCCTTGCAGAAACTGTGACGGTATGGTATAAAAAGGCCCCAAAAGTACTGCAAGGCATGATGAGGTGCATCCTTAAAAATGCTGGAACCAGAAACTGAATACCCAAAGATAGAGATACTACATCACATAGTCAATGAAAACAGACAAGGGGAATCTGAAATAATGATGGAAAACTTAATATTACAACAAAAAATTAAAAATGGTGCATGGGGGACCCAACAATGAGATCATGCAATGTAGAGGTTACTACGTAGTAAAACACAGAAAGGTGTCTGGGCATCTGGGGAGGTGATCTCAAGTTGGTTGATGCAGTCTGCTATATTAGACAAGGCATGCTATTGGATTGATCAACATCAGAAAAGGCTGCCCAGTACAAAATGAAGCTGAGAATGCTAAACTTGGATATCTCATCAGACAAGCCATTTCTGTACCTAACATACAGGGTCACAAATGGAGGGCTAACCTCATTTCTTTGCCTATTTATTAAAAACAAATGTGTTAACTAGGTTAATAAACTGATCCAAATGAACCAGTTTCAGTCACTGCCTGGTACCAAGCACAACGCAAAGATATAATACAGAATGGGCTAAGCATGAATATTTAAAGCACAATGCTTAACTTCAATTATAAGACAAAATAATAAAATGTAAACTTACGCCCAAAGCCCGATGCACTGGCACTGGGAGGGTTTAGTGGAAGAAATCCGAGGTTATGGAGACCAGTGCTGTGTCTTGCTGAAAAAGGCATATTGTAGCTGGCAACAGTAAGCTCCGGCAGATCACAGTCTATCACAATGGGCACTGTTACTAGGGGCGAATGAATAACAGGAAGACCCAACACTAAATGAAGTCTCCACATTTTGGTTATGCAAAAAGAGCACCGGTTGCTATGGATCTCTCTCTCCCTCTCTCTCTGTTGATTGCTTGTAATGGCAAGCAGGAAAAAAATCATTATGGTATTTTCTGGAGTGCTGAAGAGAAGGAAAAAGGACTGATACAGGGCCAAGTGTCATGACACTCACTAGAGTTAGGGTAAGGTAATGGTTAATTTTTTTGAACTTTTGCAGTCTGCTTTCAAATTATAAATTTCATCTTTTTTGCTACTCTGTGCTCCTTTTCCATGCCATATCCACAATCCCTGCTTTTGTGTGTGTGCTTTTTAATTCTTGCCCTCCAGTACAGCTCTTTTGAGTGTGTACCTCTAACTCCCAGTGGATGTGGCTTGAGCCTTTAAAAAAATGAAGTTATCACCTTACAGTTCCAACAAATACTCATTGACAGAGGTTAAATATTAATACCGTTGTGTTTGCCATCATCTATGCTTCAATATAAAATATTCTGATACCTTGTATGCAGCACAGTTTTGGAATTATTAATGCAAATATGAACAAGCAATATTTGATGCCTGGAGCAGCAGTAAGAGATAACTGCAGAAGCACCTGGAGGCATACTCAGCTGTAACGAGATCAGAGTTATTGAGACACAAATAGGTTGAGGCTGTAATGGGAAAGTAGAGGCCAGACTCAGCAAGCTGTGCTTTGCAGTGAATAGGCCTCGTAAATAATGCATGTGATAGTTATGGACAGTAATAGATTTTTGCAGTAATTCAATAAAGGATCACGTCTCAAACAATACAGGCAAAGTAGACACAACCCTTAGCAATGTTCTGTATGCCATAATGGCAAGAACTCGACTTTAAGGCCTGGACTGTAGGCACCAAATTTAGAACCACAAATTTCCCAAGAAAAGGAAACAGTTTAAAGGAACAGCCTCACAGCCCTTTGAAAAATACACACTAATAAATATCCAGAATGCATCTGACATGCTGGAGAAAACAAAACAGTAAATTTGAGGAAGTGCTGAAAACACATTTCTTTGTGGCTCACGATCTGTAAAAACTGGAAAACAGTGCTACGTCTCCATCCAGACTGAGGCAGAATTACGATAGTTGCTGAAAAAACTGTAAAGTTTTTCCAGCACTTTGTAAAAGTGGTTGCTGTATTTTGATGACGCAAATCCTATATGTCCTGCATCCAAAAGCATCTCAATGTAAGATCAAAGAATGATAAATCCAGTTACATTTTCAAGCAGATGCATACTTGATTTTTTTCCCAGACAAATTCTGTATCACTTACAGAAAAGGAAAACCATGCATCTAGTACATGTACACTTGAGGATGAAATCTTTTAAGAACAAAAATCAACCACCATGCCTGGCATGTACAATCTCGGCCCAAACCTGCTATTAACGCCAACAGTTCCATGGGCAACATGGTGTCCTGAGTAATACTCGCTCTTTTATTTCTCGAAGGGCCCAATCTCCTCTGGGTGTGAGTGGTTAGGAAAGGTACTGGCTTCAAGCAGCAATTTAGGTAAACACAGCCATTAAATGCAGTTAGTGACATCACAAAGGTCAAATTCAAAGCTGATTAAAATGGTATCTGATGACCAAATAACCTGGCAGAAATGGAAGGTTTACTTACTTATTTTTGACAATGAATGTGGGTTCTTCCATACAAATGTTGAAAAAAAAACATAAATGTGAAAGCAGTGAGAAATGACTGGATGTTGTTAAGAAATGTACAATGTAATCTGGTGACACGAATATTGATAAGACCTACAGAACATGTGTGGCCTTGTAGATATTGATAACAGGAATTAAAGGACCATGCAGACTGACACACAAAAGTAAAGATACATGTCGGACTGACAGAAGTTTATTCAACATACAAATTGTGAATAATTCATAAATCTTATAAAGAAGGAAACTAGATCACAGAAAATAAATGATAAATAGTTAAGGAATAGCATATTATCTTTCTGGGAGTCCCAGAAATGTCCTGAAGGATTCATCTAGCTTGAATGACAGAAATTCTGCACAAACACACAGGCAACCAACTACTCTAGAATGGCAGTTATATGCTCTACACTGAAAGCACCTGTATGTCTCTTTTTCTTCTAGCATAGCTGAATGAAATGGAAGTACAGTCTTACAAGTAATACCCTGGTAACATATGTCACAAAGAGAAGAATCATCTGACTGATGAGTGCTAAGTTGCACAGAGCATGGCACTCAGACCAATATAAAGAGGGGAAGGCCAATTTCTTCTAACGCACAATGTTCAGTTTTAGCATTGCATTCTTCTAAGAAAAACCTTAAAGGGCATAGCCCAGACACATGATGTTACTGATCCAACTGGAAAGCAGGACAGTCTCTGCTCCTTTAAAACATCAAGGTTCTCTTACATAGTAGGTAACATTTAACATTTAAATAGTTTTAGAAAGGTTCAAGAGCTGCTCTTCAGAGATCTCATACTAATATCAGATTTAAATAAAGAACTGCAATGCTTGTCAAAGGAAATGTTATTTATAAACACTGATACTACTCTTCAAACTGTGCGCAATGGCAATGCATTTACATAAAATCTTGGGGTACACTGGTAATACAATATTTATTTTTTTCAAACAGTGCCAAGATATCGGTCATACAATCAAAATCTGTTCTAAAACTAAAAACTATGCTACTTTTAGTACTTATGCTTTAAAGAATAAGTGGGATTCATTCCAATACTTCTTTATTTTATTTTAGGCAACTCTCCCTTGAGCTGACCAACATAGACATGGTGCCTCAAAATGCAAAATCAGCTTATCTTCCACCCCCATCATAGAGATACTTTAAGTCTTGAGTATCTGGCTATAATGCATGGCACACAACTTTTCTACTTTCTTTTAGATATCTCCACATGACAGATCTAGGTACCTGCTCTGAGCTACAACAGAATGGCATTAAATATACTGATCCCAAGGATATTGCCAATATCCTGGCAGATCGTTTCAGTGCCAACTTCACCCCTCTCTCACGCCCTAAATGGCCCATCTCAATACCGGAAGATTGCCAAATTCTGGTAATAACGGCCACACAGGTAAAAACGCACTCTCCAAAGCTAAGAATACAGCATCCATGGGACCAGATGACATCCCAGGCTGTGTACCACATGAACTACAAAATAAACTTACACCTCACCTAAGGGTCATGTTTAATCATACCCTCACCTCAGGCTTCATGCCCACTGAGTGGCGCACAGCTACAATTATCCCACTCCACAAGGGATCCACCTTGGATCCCGGGAAGTACTGGCCCATCAGTCTGACGAGCCTGATCTGCAAGGCCATGGAACGTATTATCATGGAACTTATAAACAAAGACATTGGCAACCTTAAAACACTGGACCCCACCCAGTTTGGGTTCGTGAAGGTCCGATCTTGTCTCCTGAACCTGAATGACCTCTTCAAATCAGTCTCCAGAGCCATGGATGAGGGTAAGGCAGTCCACACAGCCTATATGGACCTCGCCAAGGCCTTTGACACCATCCCCCACTCTGGAATCACAGATAAATGTACTAAGCTGGGCATTAATCCCTACATCACTCGATGGGTTGCCAACTGGCTTACTGACAGAACCCACACAGTAAAAGTAGCTGACTCCAAATATAAAGTGCAGTTGAAGTATTCCACAATTATTGCAACTGGCATATTACACTACAAGTCACCACCTCCATCTGACATACAAGCAAAACACAGTAGCCAGCAAGTATTTTCTGTGCTGAGACAAAGACATGGGAGCAGCAAAAAAACATCCCTCCCCCAAAAAAAGAAAGCCACTTATTACCATTTGGGGTGTTATTGTCCAACCTCTGCTTACCACCCATGAAGATCATCATGGTGGCAATGTTGCAGTTCATCATACAGATGAGGTCATATCAGGCATCATCTTTTCTAAAGGGAACATCATGGGGCCATGAGGCCACTCCTTGAAGTTAAGCATGACCTTGTCCCCCTTCATGCACTAAGGCAGCAGTCTGCACTGGGCACTAGCAAAAGCTGACAATACCACAGGAATATCTTCAGAAAGTGGTAGCACATTCATGAGGAGTAGAATGGCAACATGTGAATCACACATACAATGTAATTTCAGAACTGCAGGTAGTGTAGCTTGTCACTCCTCAGAAAGAAGACCTCCTGTATGGGCTCACAGCGTACAGTAAACTCTCAGCTAACCGGCACCCATGGGGATTGGTAGATGCTGGATAACTGTAGTTTCTGGTTGCTTGAGAGTTACTATTACAAATAGGCCTGACTAATACTGTACCCTAAACTAATTGTTTGGTTTGACTTGTTCTCAGGGTGGGGAGAGAGGGAGTTTATTCATATCTTCCTTTTTAAAACTCTATAAACGTAAAAATAAGTTATGTTCTTACCATAACGTTCCATCCGTGTTGTCGATCTTCATTCATTCTTGACTGATGGGTTTGGTTCCAAACCCTGGGAACCGACTTGGCCGTTATACAAAGTTCGCACCAGCCAAAAACTCACAAGCTAAGGTTCAACCCACACTGCCTATTTCCCATTACTTCAAATTGATTTTGCCTACTATGAAGAAAATATGGAAGCTCTGTCTGAGCAACAAACCTATAAAACCCCAGGACTAAATCCGAACCTCCAGGAGTCTCTAGTAGGAGGCAGAAGGGTGGGATGTCAAGAATGAATGAAGATCGACAACACAGATGGAATATGGTAAGAACATAACTTCTTTATCTGATGTTGTCAATCTTCATTCATTCTTGACAGAGTCCCCAGCTACTTTAAATCCTGGGAGGCCATAAGGAAGGATATTCCTGAGCACCATAGAGCCAAAGGATGCTCTTCCTCTGGAGACCATATCTAATTTACAATGAGTGATAAAGGTATGAGGGGTAGCCCAAGTTGCAGCTGTGCATATGTCTTTCATATAAGCTCTGGAATGGAAGACCGCTGAAGTGGATACAGATCGCATAAAATGAGCTCTAACTTTTGTTGGTAGTGTGAGTTTATTCTGATTGTATATAAAGGTAATGCAGTTTCTTAACCATTTTGAAAAGATGACCTTTGAAACTGGTTCTCCCAATCTGGTACCTGAAAAGATAGAAAAAGTTGGTCTAATTTTCTAGAGGCGTTTGTTCTAAGTAGAAATTTAACTGCTTGTGGATGTCCAACATATGCAGGTAGTACTCTTATTTGCTTGAAAAATGTGGAAAGAAAACTGGTAAGTCTATAGCCTGTTAATACTGGACTCTGATACAACTTCAGGAAGGAAGGAGGGATTGGTTCTGAGTGATACTCTCTCTCTCTCTCTATGTGGAAGATATTCTAGGGATGATTCATGCACAAAGCCTGCAACTCTGAAATTCTCCTAGCAGATGTGATGGCTACTAGGAAGAGGGTCTTCCAAGATAAAAACTTGAGGTCACAAGTGACTGCTGGCTCAAAAGGCTGACGAACTAGGCATTGCAACACTAAGTTCAAATCCCCAAGGTGCTATTGGATCTTTGAAAGGTGGCTTCAAATGTTGAGCCTTTTAAGAAAAATTTTGCAAAGATGGTGGGACATTAATGAGTGATCATCAAAAAAATTATGAAAATTCAAGATGGTAGCTAAATGAACTCTAATGGTAGAGGTTGAGGCTCCCAAATGAAATAAGGTGGCTAGGTATTCCAGGACCTTATCTGTTGGAGCCGAGAAAGGATCAAGGCTGTTTGCATCTGACCAAATACAGAATCTTTTCCATTTGTCAAGGTAAACTTTTTCCTGGTGGACGTAAGTATCTCTTGCATTGGGGAGGACAAATTGTTCTGCCTGGCAATCACTTGAAGCTTGAGATGTTGGAGGTTGGGATAGACCAAGCCCTGATGGTGAGATAGTAGGTCCGGAGATGAATCCAGACTCCACGGGCAGTGAACCAGATGAGGCCAGAGAAAGGGATACCAGACTTGACAGGGTCAGTAAGGTGAAATGAGAATCACTTCGCTTCTCAACTGTTGACCTTTCCTTAAATATTGGGAATTAGAGGAATTGGTGGAAAGGCATACAGAAGTCCCGGGGACCAATTGTGAAAAAGTGCATCTCTCGGGGACTCCCCAAGAGGGGGGACTAGGACAAAGTAGCTGCTGCATTTGTGGTTTATGGGAGAGGTGAACAGGTTGCAGCCAGGTTGACCCCATTAACAAAAAATGTTGTCACTATGTTGGGATTGCGACACCACTTGTGACGTAGAAGGACACACCTGCTTAGTTTGTCTGCAATCACGTTGGAGTTCCCCGGAATATGCATTGCTATTAGAAAGCAGTTAGAGGTGACTGCCCATTGCCAAACTCTTAGGGCTTCCCAGCAAAGTGGGTAGGATTTGGTTCCCCACTGTTTGTTGATGTACCAGATTAATGACATGTTGTCTGACTGGATAGCAATTGTCCTAGATAGAAGGGCAGACTGGAATGCTTGCAATGCTAAAAGCACTGCCCTCAGTTCTAGGACACTGATGTGCAGATTGGCCTCCTGTGGGGACCAAGTGCCTTCAACAGTCTTTCCCTGAAAATGCCCCTCCACCCTAACAGAGAAGCATCCGTGGTCACTACGGCCTTGGGCTGAGACAGGGAGAAGGGACAACTCCATAAATCCTCTTCAGGCTTCATCTACCTAGATAAATCCTTCCTGCATTTGTTACCAAGATTGGATAAGACATGTGGTGAGTTAAAGTGACCATTGTGATACCAGGAGCCATTGAAGCAGCCTCATGTGATACCTCGCTAGGGGGACTAACGTTATTGTTGTTGCCAAGGATCCAAGAAGTTGTAGTACCAGACGAGCAGGGACTTTGTCTTGAGAGAGAATCAATCAAAATTGTGAACTCAACTTTAACAACCTGTGATGAAGAAGAGATACCACGCAGAATTTGCTCTGATGAATTCCAGGTCCTGTGTGGCAGATAGTTGTGATTTTTCTTTGTTGACTGAAATGCCTAAGAACTCGGCAAGGCGTAGAACAGAGTCTATGGTGCAAAGTAGCAGATACCTGGTGGGGGCGGTGAGGAGCCAGTCGTCTAGGTATGGAAACACATGGAATCCCTGTAGCCTTAAGTGACTTGCTACAACTGCCATGCATTTGGTGAATACCCTGGGGGCTGTGGTGAGACCAAACGGCAGTGCTCAAAATTGATAATGACTGGCTCCAAGCCAGAAGTGGAGATATCTTCTGGAGCACTTGTCCATCTTTCTGTGGTAACACATATCCTGAAGATCTACAGACCACATTCAATCACCGTTCAATAGAAAGGGAAGGATAGACTGAACCGTGACCATCCAGAATTTTGTCTGTTGTACAAATTTGTTCAATACACTGAGACCCAAGATTGGTCTCCAGTCCCTTGTCTTTTTTGGCACTAAAAAGAATCTTGAGTAGAAGCCGGACCTTATCTGGTTTTGTGGGACTGCTTGGATGACTCTTTTTTGAAGCAGCTTTTGAATTTCTAAAGCTGCTATATCCCTCTGACTGGGTGGAACATTGGGGATTTGCCTTTTTGGTTTAGGAAACATTGAATGGAAAGTGGTAACCTCTGGTGATTATTGTCTGCAAACAGGAATCTGATGTTATTGCAAGCCATGCTAAGTGGTGCACAAAAAATCTTCCCCCGATTGCTTCCAGAGGTAAGCAATCAGGCCTCAGTTCAGGTGCGCTGGTAGGGTTGCCCAGAAAAGGAATCTCTGGAGGCCTGGTTGTGAGACCCATTATGCCATGGGAGGAGCATCTTCCAGATGAGTTCCCCCCTCTGCCATGGGGGAATACTCGCCACGTATGTCCTGAAAAGACCCCTGGGTCTTCTTGAACCACATCTTTCCACTACTCCAAGTCCTAGAGTAAGGTTGTTGCAGAGTAGAAAAAGGCACATCCTTCTCATACCTGGCTAACGTGTTTCTAACCTTTGGGCCAAACAATGAAGTAGCATCAACCAGAGCGTTGACAAAGGAAGACTTAAAGGGGTCTGCAAAATCACACAAGTGTATCCAGGCATGACACATATTGGCAAATCCTGTACCTGCTGCCTTGGGCATCCCTTTGGCTGTATGTGCAATATTGGCAAATCCTGTACCTGCTGCCTTGGGCATCCCTTTGGCTGTATGTGCAATATGTCGCATAGATTAATTAGAGACAGACTCCAGGGTGGCAAGTTGGAAGACAACCTTATCTCAAAACTCATCAGACACTGCTCCTGCCAGGGTATCTGATAATTCAGTTATCAGATCCCTTTGGAGTCTAGTGAAGTGCGCCAGAAAATTCAAGGCCCGAATAGTGAATGTCGATGAAGCAAAGACCTGCTTCCCAAATATGTCTATTGCTCTTGGTTGGGAAGATGGACAGTTGAACTCTCTTCAGTGAATTCCTTCTTTGTTGCCGCTGCCACCACCATAGCATGCACCACTAAACCCTTAGACCAATGGGGTTGATCCTCTGGGGCTGAAAGAATTTTGTCCAGTCTCTGGGGAATAGGCTCTATGGTATCAGGAGCCTTCCACACATGCTGTACAATTAGTTTAATTAGTTCATCAGTAGGCGGGGTCACCCAAGACGTAGATAGCTGAGTACGAAAAGCTTGCAAGAAAACAGATTCCTCGGAGGATGGGTTTGAAGACTTCCAATCAACTCTGTTTTAAAATCTCCAGGATGTCTCCAAAGGGGATATCTTCAGGGGGTGACTATGGGGACCCTACTCCTTCATAGTAACCTGCATCTTCAGTGACTGACTCTTATAGAGAATCCAAGTGCTTCTCTTGCACAATCTGTTACAGGATGGCTTCTCAGGGGGAAGATCTGAGGAGGACTCTGAAGAGAGAGGACCCTGCCATAGGTTATCTTGTTGCTCTCATACCCGCTGTTCTGAAGTAGCAGATTGTGACAGCTGCGAACCTGAGGGAACAAAAATACGTCACTCCGACGGGGATGGTACCAACTGGGAGACTGTTGAGGCTAGAGCTCTCTCCATTATCTGAAAGGCAGGCCCACCCGAAGAGGGATGGGAGCCCAGAACTGAGAAAGACAACTTCGGAACTAGGATCACACCCTGCACTGATGAGCCATCCCCAAAGTAGGAACCAAGAGGGGACTTAAAACTGCCAAGGCACCAAGAGCCGTAGACGGCGCAGTGAAAAAATTGGAGCCAATCCAAGGATCTCGGAGCTAGCAGCCAAATCTTGGTCCCGTGCGTGTGACGGTTCCGATGGAGCTGAAGACCACAGAGTAAGTTGTGGCACTGAGGCGAGATCCACCATCGGTACCAAAGTAGCTGACACCAGCAGTGTTGGAGCAGTGGGCTCCAAGACCAGCGGCGAGATTGAAAGAGGAATATATGTGGGAGTCCTGGGAGAGTAAACCTCGGCTCTGGGAGGGAGGGGGAGGGAGGTCCAAGAGGAAGCAGGAAGGCCTCTGGCTGCCAAGAGCTGATCCACTAATCTAATTGCATCCAATTCTGATAGACTCCTGGAGGAACAGATGGACATTCCCAAAGGAGATTCAGGTCTTTCCATGAAGGGACTCAGCTGCTGACCCAAGAAGGGGTCTATTGAAGGGGAGTATCTAGTCCTTGGGGTACTTAGGATCTCAACCTTTGGCACCATGGACTGTTGTTTGGCAGGTGAAGATGGAACCAAAATATTTGAGGTGGGAACTATCTTTGCCAGTGAGGTTTTTGGTGCCAAAGACATGGTCTTTACCAAAGAAGTTTGGATACTTTCAATGTTGGCACCATAGAAGATTTTATTGCTTTCGGTGCTGGAGCAGAGGTCAATACAATCTTTGGAACTTTTGGTTTCGGTTCTGAGGAAGGAGCCAGAACCTGAGATTTTGAGTCTTGGATTCATGTACATTAGGGGAAGACGGTAACGAATGGCTCCATTTTTTAGAGTCAGTCTTCAGAGATTTTGAAGTCTCCACCTCAGAGACAGCTTCACAAAAAGGATGTTTCAATAAGCCCTTAAGAATCAACTTATTACATCTTTCTGCAAGTGTTTAAGCACTATAATCTTTGCAGAGTTCGTATGGAGGTTGAATTTCAAAATGAGGGACAACCAAACAACAGATGCATGAAAGATGCCTATCCGAATTGGGCATCTTTCTGCCACAGTCTTTACATTGCTTGAACCCAGAGGCTCCTTTTTGTTTTTCTGCCATTTGTCTAAACAGGTAAACAGTATATATATATATATATATATATATATATATATATATATATACACACACACACACACTCATAAGATAAAGGGAAAGACAAAGACAAAGCTTTTTATTTTAAATATACCAACAATGATATATAAAGACAACCCAAAAAAGGTAAAGAGAAATGAAGGAGGAAGGGGGTAGGGAGAAGGATACCAGTGATGGTATCAAAGAGTTACAACAGTAAGAGGGGAAGAGAGGTCTAATACCAACGATGGTAAAAAAGAGATGCAGTGGAAATAAAAAGTTTACACACCGCTGTTAAAATGCCAGGCTTTTCTGATATAAAAATATCACAATAAATCATTTCAAAACTTTTCCCACCTTTAATATGACCTATAACCTGTACAATTCAGTTGGAAAACAAACAAATCTGTTAGGGGAAAATATAAAAAAATGTACACTAAGCTGGATGCATAAGTGTGCACACCCTTAAACTAATACTTTGTTGAAGAACCTTTTGATTTAATTACAGCATTTACTATTCTTGGGTAGGAGTCTTATCAGCATGGCATATCTTGACTTAGCAATATTTTCCCACTCTTCCTTGCAAAACCACTCCAAATCTGTCAGATTGCAAGGGCATCTCTTGTGCACAGCCCTCTTCAGGTCACTCCACAGATTTTCTATTGGATTTAGGTCTGGGGTCTGCTTGGCCATCCCAAAACTTTAATTTTCTTCTGGTGAAGCCAATCTTTTGTTGATTTGGATGTATGCTTGAGAGCATTGTCGTGTTGAAAGGTGAAATTCCTCTTCATCTTCAACTTTCTAGCAGACACCTGAAGGTTTTGCGCCAAAAGTGACTCGTATTTGGAACTGTTCATAATTCCCTCCACCTTGACTAAAGCCCCAGTTCCAGCTGAAGAAAAGCAACCCAAAAGCATGATAATGCTACCACCATGCTTCACCGTGGGGATGGTGTTCTTTTGGTGATGTGAAGTGTTGTTTTCACGCCAAACTAACCTTTTGGAATTGTGGTAAAAAAGGTCAACCTTGGTCTCATCAGACCATAACACATATTCCCACATGCTTTTGGGAGACTTGATGTATTGCTTTGCAAATTTTAGCTGGGCCTGGATGTTTTTTGTGTAAGAAAATGCTTCCGTCTTGCAACCCTACCCCATAGCCCAGACATATGGAGAATACAGGAGATTACCATCACATGTAGTACACAAGTACTTGCAAGAAATTCCTGCAGCTCCTTCAGTGTTGCTGTAGGTCTCTTGGCAGCCTCCCTGACCAGTTTTCGTCTTGTGTTTTCATCAGTTTTGGAGGGAAGTCCAGTTCTTTTCAATGTCACTGTTGTCCCATATTTTCTCCACTTTTAGCCTTCACTGTGTTCCATAAACACAAATAAAAACAGGTAAGCGGTTTCACGATTACTCGTTTCTTCAGTCCTTAAAGAGTATGAGAAAACAGGCTTTTAAATACAAAAAGCTTCCAATTAATTAAAAACAATTAAAAATGTTAGGTGTTAACACTTATCAGTGTACTAAGCCTCTCTTCTTTAGGAGAGGCTTTAAAGCAACAGCACTATTCAACCAGGTGGCACATATGCTTTAAAGTTGACAATCCATTTTAACTCAGCAAGTTCAGCCTCATTGTTCAAATCCCCTTTCCTCAAACTTTCATTTAATTTCTGTAGTACCAAGAACTTAAAGCTGTGACTCATACCATCTTCAGATACATGTTTTGCTAATGCATTTGTTAGTTTATTATTTCGTATATCACTCTGATGCTACAGAACCCTGTCCTTAAACATACGATTTGTCTTCCCTATATAATATGAATCACATATATTACACTTAGCCATAGAGACCAGATTTATCGTACAACAGTCTGCATGAAAGGACAGATGCATAGGTTCCATGCTTAATGGATGCATAATCAAGTGTGTAGACCATATATAACTGCATGCCTTACAGAACCGGCATGCATAAGTGCCTCGTACGCTGGGAGGTGAAATGCCTATATGGTTCAGTGTGCTTATAACAGAGTCGCTGTTTTAAGTTCTTGGTATTTTTAAAGCAAAACTTAGGAACTGGTTCTATATGTTCACTAATAGAGGGATCAGTCATCAGGATGGACCAATTTTTCTTTATGACTTCACACACTTTATTAACCTCTGCTGAATAGGTCAATGTCCCTCACTACACTTGAGGAGCTGTCAGAGAAGTAGGGTTTTACTTTAACAGCAAACGATGTATAAGTCTATGTATAAGGAGAAAACAGTGGATGTCAATACTAAAGGTACTGTAGGGATAGCTGTCCATGCTAATCCCCTGATTGGTGTGTCTTTTAGTGATGAGGATGTTGCACCTAAATATGTTGACTATAATGAAGTACAAGCTTTTAAAAAGGCTTTGAGAGTACTAGAGGATAAGCTGTTTAAGCATAAGCATCTGCTTTGGCAGCACTTTCATTTTGAAGCAGCTATATTTCATCAGATAGTCCCTAGAGGGCTACGGGTACTAAAAATGCCATCATAGGTTCATAGGTAGGTACTAGGCTATCAGCCCAAGGGTCTACGTAAGCCTAGTCAACAAGGTTCCCTGGCTTACGCCACCCAAGAAAGTTATTTTCCTGTGCCACTGTCAAGCAGAGACACAGAAGTGATCCCCGGGGTGTATTTCCTATTTCCCATCCACTCATCAAGATTTTTCTTGAAGAGTGCTAATGAAGAACTTTGCTCGACATAAATGGGTAGCCTGTTCCAGAGTATGGGAAGTCTCTGGGACAGGAATCTAACCCACCGGCATGTCCTGTTTATTGTGGTGACAAGGTTTAGGACCGTATATGGTGATAGTTTGCCTGAATTGCTTAAAAGGTGGCAAACTCTTAACTTGCAACTAAGTTTGGACTTTATGGCACTACTTAATGACTATTTTCGCCCTGAAGAGGATACCTTATCACAAGAAATCAATGATTTGACTTCCCATCTGATGAGCACATTTAAAGGAGAGGAGTTTGAGCAGCTACTGGATGACTTATTACTTAATGTCTCTCTTTATGAGTGAAAATTAGAGAAAGAGAAGACTAAGAAGCTCCACAGGGATTTTGCGGACGTCCGTGATGGTAATGTGTTTTCCTGGCCAAGGTATACTCAGCTGAATGCCCCTACAGGAAGTACGTCATCGCTAGATCAACGTACCACAACTGTGCACCCAGAGCTGTTAATGGAGTAGTTGGTGATGCACGACGAGCTGTAGACTGTGTTAATGTTCAGAATCTTGTTTTGGGAAAAGGTGATGTCAGCCTTCACCAAAAAACGCCTGCGATTAAACAGGTAAGTACGGAAAGGTCGCGAGTGGATTTAAAGGCACTGAATGTACCTTTGGATGTATCTGGAACTTTTACAGCCATCGAATGAACTGCTCATTCTGACTGTATTTCTATAGGTGGTCATTCACCTAATAGAACTGTAAGTACTGATGCTTTGCCTGCTGTGGCTAAGGATAGTACTGTACCTAAAGCTCACTCAGATCAGGACAAACCTGATGAGTTTTCATCTGTTAATGTATCTTTAGCCACTGTAAGTGAAGGAACAGGTATGGGCTTGTCTGTTGCTACTAGTTTACAAGCTGTTAGCAGTTCAGATGTAGTTTCTTTATCTGTGGTTGATGTAAGGGATGATATTAATGTACATCTATCTAATGATTCTGTATTATGTGATACAGGCTGCGCTCTGGATGTAGTTAATACAAAGAGTTTAGACTCTGTAGTTAAGACCTAAAATTCCTAGTATTTTTTTGGACAAGAGCTCTGTCCCTAATAAGAATACTAACTTGAAGCCTGCGTTTTTTTTTTTGGAAAAAGCACTGCCTTATCAGGTACGACAAACGTATAGGGAGGTCAAAGAGTCACAGAAGGAGAGGCAGGATGCAATCAGACCCTCCGACTTACTCCAAAGCCCCTATGACACACAGTTGGAAGTGAATAATTTGTTTTTTAACTTGTCATCTAGCGAGCTCACAATAGAACAGTTAGCTGTGTTGAACAAAGGTCTTTCTTATATACCTGCCACGAAAATGGACCTTGTTGAGACCATTTTAAATCTTAAAGTGTTTGCCAGAAATATCATGTTGAAGACTATCTTTAGGTAGTGATACTGGAGTCTGTTTAAGAAACGTAGCACATTCACACCAGTTAACTCTCCAGCTATGGAGTCTTTTGTTAAGTTATGTGAGGATGACTTAAGAAGGTCCTTAAATTAAAAAACCTTTTAGTATTTTTGTCACTAAACACCTAATGAGCATGAGGCACTGAATCAATTGGTTAGAGCAGAGCATCTAGTTATTAGACCAGCGGACAAAGGAGGTGGAGTTGTAGTGTTGGATAAGTCTGTCTATCTGGACAAAATGCATGATATATTGTATGACAATACAGTGTATGTGTTATTGCAGAAATTTCAAGTTAATGGTATAATTAACAGGCTAAACTTCTTTTTGTATGACTTATTAATGACAGAGCAGATAGACTATTCTCTCTACACTTATTTTTCTGTAGAGCACCCCACTATACCACAGATATATGGATTGTTGAAAGTGCACAAAGACACCAAGGATCCTCCCTATCACCCCATAGTTTCAGGAAGGGGATGGCTCATTGAGCCAATGTCGATATATGTCGACAAACAACTGAGAGGCATATTGGACAAAGTTGGTACAGTTCTGAGAGATAGTAAACAGTTTCTAGAGCATTTATACAACTGGGCTAGGGGCAGATCTAGTAATGACATCAAAAGCATGTTGTTTGTTACTCTGGATGTGAAATCACTGTTTACTGAGATACCCAATGAGGATGGGATTGAGCAGGTTAGGCGATTCTTGATTAAAGAAGGTGGCTTCTCTAACTTTAAGGTTAGCATGATTTGTGCCCTGCTAAACCTGATAGAGAATAATTTGTTTCTCTTTGAGCCAAAATACTTTCTACAAGTTGTAGGGGTAGCAATGGGCACAGTGTGTGCCAACGCATATGCAAACTTAGTTTTAGCCTATTGGGAGCTAGAATGTGTCTTCAGCAAAGATCTATATAAAACATATTATGTTTTATGAGCGATTTGTGGATGACATCTTTTTTGTCTGGGATGGTACTATGGATGAGGTTCAAGCCTTTGTGGACTAGGTTGCCACCCCTCCGTTTTTTTTCCCGACTATCAGGAAATCAAACCGATTCTCCGGTAGTCCGGAAAACACTGTACAAACTCCGGTATTCTGTTTCAAAAAGGAAACAGACTATCGGAGTTTGTAAATCGGCTGATTTACTATGCTTTTTTTACAGAAAAGCATAGCAAATCAGCCAAAAGCAGGTGGCGGGAACGAAAAAAGAGGGCGTTCCCGTTGATCGGCTGATTTACTATGCTTTTTTTTACAGAAAAGCATAGCAAATCAGCCAAAAGGAGGCGGCGGGAAACGAAAAAAGAGGGCGTTCCCGTTGAGTGATGCTGTCATGACATCACAAAATAGGCGGTATGTTGGCAGGAGAGGGGGTGGGGCGGGCGGGTTACTGGTGACGCGAGGGGTGTGGCTCCGGTTTTAGCCGTGAACGAAGGTGGCAACCCTATTGTGGACATGTTAGAGACTTCAACTAATTATTTGTTTTTTTTTCTCTGCATTATTCTGTTGACATTACTGATTTTTTAGACATTACTGTGAGCAAAGATATGTTAGGTAACATGTCCACTAAAATGTACAGGAAACCATGCAGGAAAAATAACATCTTACATCATTCTAGTATGCATCCATCCCACGTTATTAGGAACGTGGTTAAAAATCAGGTTCTTAGGTGCATGAGATTGCATACTAATGCTGACTCTTTAGAGCAAGCTTTAAGGGTGCTAAAGGCAGATCTATTGAAGAGAGGGCTATAAGGCCAGTGAGACAGATAAGGAAATTAGAGAACTGAATACATTGGCTGGTGTTAAAGTAAAACCCTACTTCTCTGACAGCTCCTCAAGTATAGTGAGGGACACAGAGGCTAACAGCACCAAGGGTGTAAATAGGGTCTGTTTGACCTATTTAGCAGAGGTTAATAAAGTGTGTGAAGTCATAAAGAAAAATTAGTCCATCCTGATGACTGATCCCACTATTAGTGAACTTATAGAACCAGTTCCTAAGTTTTGCTTTAAAAATACCAAGAACTTAAAACAGCGACTCTGTTATAAGCACACTGAACCATATAGGCACTTCACCTCCCAGCATAAAAGCACTTATGCATGCCAGTGCTGTAAGGCATGCAGTTATATATGGTCTACACACTTGATTATGCATCCATTAAGCATGGAACCTATGCATCTGTCCTTTTATGCAGACTGTTGTACGAAAAATCTGGTCTATTTGGCTAAGTGTAATGTATGTGATTCATATTATATAGGGAAGACAAATCGTATGTTTAAGGACAAGATTCTGCAGCATCAGAGTGATATATGAAATAATAAACTAACAAATGCATTAGCAAAACATGTATCTGAAGTTGGTATGAGTCACAGCTTTAAGTTCTTGGTACTACAGAAATTAAATGAAAGTTTAAGGGAAGGGGACTTGAGCAGTGAGACTGAACTTGCTGAGTTAAAATGGATTGTCAACTTTAAAGCATATGTGCCACCTGGTTGAATAGTGCTGTTGCTTTAAAGCCTCTCCTAAAGAAGAGAGGCTTAGTTCACTAATAAGTGTTAACACCTAACAATTTTAATTGTTTTTAATTAATTGGAAGCTTTTTGTATTTAAAGGCCAGTTTTCTCATACTGTTTGTTAAGGTCTGAAGAAGCAAGCAATCGTGAAAGTACTTACCTGTTTTTATTTGTTTTTTTATTTAAAGTGTTCTTACTCTCAGCATTGGGCATCTTTTTGTTTGCTGAACTTTGTTTTGGGATATCCTAGACTCCACTACGTTCTCTTGCTGCAGTCACTGTGTTCCATGGTATACAAAATGCTGTGGAAATTTTTTTGTACCCTTCTCCTGAAAGACACCTTTTAACAATGAGATCCCTTTGAAGTTTTGTAAGCTCTCTGCGAACCATGGCTTTTGGTGTAGCAGGCAACTGAGTAAATGTCAGGAAAATTGGGATAGCTGAACTTTATCTGGGGTTAATTAGAGTCTCTTTATTGATGGCAGGTGTGTACCCAAGAAGACTGAATGTTGTAATTAAATCAAAAGGTGCTTCAACAAAGTATTAGTTTAAGGGTGTGCACACTTATGCAACCAGCTTATTGTACATTTTTTACATTTTTCCCCTAACAGAATTATTTGTTTTTCAATTGAATTGTACATGTTATAGCTCACATTAAAGAAGGGGAAAGTTTTGGAATTATTTATTGTGGTCTCATTTTTTTTTATATCACAAAAACCTGGCATTTTAACAGGGGTGTGTAAACTTTTTATATCCACTGTACCTTGAAGTAAAAAAATGGAATAAAAGATTCAAATAGAGTCACTCACACCAAAAGAGAATTACAGAGTTAAAAATACTACAGAAAAAGTTTGAAAGGATAACCTAATAGCAAAAAATTTGAGTACTTAACTGAGAGCAATGGCTGACATGTCCAAATTTCTAGGCAGCAAATGAGATCTGAGGTAATGGGAAGAAAGGCAGTATGGGTAGAGCCTTAGCTCGAGAGTTGTTAGCTGGCGTGAGCTTTGTATAATGACCGAGTTGATTCCAAGGGTTCAAAACCAAACCCATTAGTCAAGAATAAATGAAGATTGACAACATAAGATGGTAAGTTTCTGCAGGGGGGGCAGAAAGTGTAACATATGAAAATTGTACTGTGTTTCTTTGATTTTTTTTTTTTTTGTTGGTTGCTTGAGAGTGCTGGTTGCTTCACTTCCGGTTAACTGAGAGTTTACTGCACATAAGCACCTACATGTGCCTGCTACTGCAGATGCACTGAACTGAAATAAAGTGATTCACAGGCAAATGAGGCCAGCTACCATGAATTCCTATTTAGGACATACAATGCAATTCTATTTTGTATGTCAATTTGCACACAGAATGGAAGCTACTTCAGAGGTTTAGGAAACAGTCTCTGGAGAAACAGCAGTAAGCTGTGTAATTAGACAGCTATGAAGAGGTACACAACAATTTGCAAGTATGTGGTAAGATGTATTTGTCTACCTTTCTAAAAATGCGAACCTTTTCACAAAAATTTTGTTTACAGTAATTTATTTTGTTGATTCTACATCTGCCTATTTATTTAATGTATTGGTATTTGTTGACTGGATAAGCGAGCTGGTCTGTTAACCATGTTGAGCCATGACCCAGGCTTGTAGGGCAGTACACATCAATTTACAACCATACAATGACACAAATGAAGCAACTACAGTGCAAATATTACAGATTGATTTTTATATAATAAAAATTGCTAGAAACTGCATTTTTGGTCCAGCTGCTTATAAAACTTTATTGTTAGCTATTGCATTACTTGCAAACTTATACTTCTGCTAAATCTATGTCCTAAGATGTAACTACGAGGAAATATTGTAAAACTGTTTGTCAGCCACATTTATTTTATGTAATATTTTTCTTATTTACATGCAATTTTTCATTTGGAGCTTTTCTCCTTGGGCCTCCACTGAAAATGGACATCTGCCCAGTTGGACTAACCTGGTCAACAAATGTCAAATAAATAAATATAAACATAAAATACAACAATAGAATATTCATATTTAAATACAAATTTCTAAATCTGACAGTCAAATGAAAGAGGCATTATCACATTTCATTATTATTCCATCATCAAAGAAGCATGAATTCTCCTTCCCTCTGGGTCAGGAGGGTTGGGTCTGAGGGAGATGCCATGGTGGCAGTGGGGACAGACTGCGCAGCAGTGGGTACCAGTGCTGGCAAGGCCAGTCTGGGGCAATCAGAACTGTCCTTGGATTTTCCTCCCTTATTTTGAGCAGTACCCTGGTGATGAGAGGTAGTGGGGGAAATGCAAAGACCGAGAGACTGACCCAGGGGAAGTATAGGGCATCCACTTTCCAAGGCATGCAGTGATGCTCCCTGGTGCAGAACTTGCTGAGCTGATGGCTGGTGTGGGAGGCAAAAAGTCGACCTTTGGGGTGCCCCATTTCTGAGTTATTAGGGTGAAGGTTTTTTGGTCTGGCTGCTACTCATGTGGGTCCAGAAGATTTCTGCTTAAGTGGTCTGCCAGAGAGTTTAGAGAGCCTGGCAGAAATTGTACTAACAGGTGGAGTTGCACGGCAGAGGCTGTGTGCCAAAGGGTTATGGCCAGCCTACTTGTTGATATACCACATCACAGTGGTGGTGTGTGTTTTGATCAGGAGAGCCCCTGGGGAGAGAAGAGGCCTGAAAACTGTCAATGCATGCTGGACAGCTAACATCTCTTTTTGATGTGCATATGGATTTGCTGTGGGCTCCATTGGCCCTGTATGCACCTGCCATCCAGGTGTGCACCCGAGGCATAGTCTGATCATCTGTGGTGAGGGTCTGGGCGGCAGGGGGTGGTGAGAAAGGTAGTCCATTGTTGTGGGAGCATGCTGCTGCCCACCAAAGAAAATATTTCCTTAAGCAAGGTATCATTGGTATAACAGTTTCAAGGTCTTGAGAGTGTTGACACCAAAGGCTTTTTAGGTACCACTGATGTTTCCTCATATGCAGTCTGGCATATGGAATGAGTAGACTGCAAGATGCCATGAACCCCAGAGCTTGCAGATAAATGGGGTCTGGTGGCTAGTTGAGAGAAGTAGGCTGTCAGTAAGTTTGCTTTTTTCGTGTAAGGAATGCCATTGGGATGCTGTGTCCAGTTGTGCTCCCAGGAATATAATTCTTTGGGTGGGTACTAGTTTGGATTTCTTTTCGTTGATAGTGTACCATAGGAAGGTCAGTAGGGACTTTACAAAGGCCAGGTGCTTGAGAAGCTTTTCCTGTCTACCTGAATTAGGCAGTTGTCTAAGTATGGGTAAATTTGGATATTTATGGAGCCCGACATTTTGTGAAAACTCTGGAAGCAGTAGATAAGCCAAAGGGAAGCGCAGAGAACTGAAAGTGCAGAGATCTTGCCCCGAAACATAGATATTTACTACATGATTCCCTGATAGGAATGTGGAGGTAGGCCTCTTTTAGGTCTAGGGTGGCTGGCCAGGCATCCTTGAGGAGCATGGGTAGCAGTTCTGGAGGGTTAGCATTTTGAATTCTGGTATCACCAGGAAGGTGTTTAGAATGGTTAGATTGAGGATGGGGTGCCGGGTGCCCTCTTTTCTGTGTACCAGAAAAAGTCTGGTGTGGAAACCTTGGCCTATCTGTTCTGCAGGAACATGTTCTATTGCCCTCATAGAGATCAGGGAAAGGACTTGCTTTTTGGCCTCTGCCCACTGTTGGCGGTAGATCTGGGAACCCTTTTGGAGTTGGAAGAGTGTGGAAAGAAATATTTGTATCCCTGGGACACTATGTTGAGGACCCAGCAGTCGTTGGTAATGATGGTCCAGGTGCTTGTGTGGAAGGAGAGTTTTCCTCCTAAGGGCAAGTGCAGGTGGGCAGAGGGAGGGGGTGGGGGGTAGAGAGTCATTGTGAGTTCTTACCATGAGGGGGTGGCTTTGAACTCCCTGGTTTTGAAGTGGAGGAACTCCATTGCTTTGATCTCGGCATTCCCTGTGGCTGCTGTTTGGGGGGTCTGGGTTGAACTGACCTGGTGGGGGCAGGAAAGGACCAGTGCTTGGAGGGGCAATGCCTGCTGAACATGAGTGGCTGGACCTGTAGGAAATCCTTAACTGTCTGCATAGATTAAGCTTTTTCTTCCATCTTTTTTAAGACCTCCTCTGCCTTGGTGCCAAATAAGCTGTCTTTGTGTAAGGGTGCATCCAATAATTTAGATTTGACATGGTCTGGCAAGGGCTGTTCCTTGAGCCAAGCATCTCATCTAAGGCCAGAACCAGTTACTGCTGCCCTGCAAAAAGCTTCTAGGGCATCAAAACCACAGTGTAAGGTATGCTAAGCTTCTAGGGCATCAAAACCACAGTGTAAGGTATGCTTAGTATCTTGACTTGCAGAATGCATTAACTGTTGTAACTCTTTAGATTCTGCACAAGCAGGAAAAGAAGACACTTTTTGTTTGAGGAGTTCCATGGTATGTTGCTGAAATTTTAGCATATGAAACTGACAATTTAGTGCTCTGATAGGAAGAGTAGCAGATGTGTATACTTTTTTACCCCATCTGTCTAGTGCTCGGGAATCCCTATCTGAGGGGGTGGGATTCTTAGCAAAGGTTGCTTTAATTCCTTTTGGCCCTTGAGAAATTACATCAGGGTCAGAAGTAGGATTTTTGAAAAGAAATTTGTGAGAGTCAGGGACTCTGTAATACCTGTCAGGTTTTCTGGGAGTAGAAAGGAGGGTGTCAGGAGTCAAATTAGATTCCAAAAAAACATCATCCAGAACATCCAAGACTGGGGGAATGGCCAGGGGTCTGTGCTATGGAAGATCTAAGAATTCTCCAAGTCTCTTTTTAGACTGAGGGTAGTCCTGACATTCCCACTGGAAATGTTCTCTTAAGGTATGAAGGGTTTCCCCCAAAGGAAAAGTCCATGGGTGGAGAGGCTGAAGGAATGGATTCCTCTGCATCAGAATCCTCATAAGCAGAGAGGGGTTGCATGTCTTCATATTCAGATGCATCAGAGTCATCAGACTCCTGTTCAGACAAAACTACTAGGGAGAGATCTCTTTTTCTTTTGGAAGGGGTAGCTTGGCTTCCCCGGATCAGCATGATAAAGTCTTTCGCCATTTTAAGCATTTGAGATTGAGGCAAGGAAGCAGGTGCTTGAGATTGGGTTGTCAGTTTCTTGGGTGTGGGCCTTAGAAACTCTGTAGTTTTCGAAAAAATGGTAGATGCGAAAGAAGTCGGTTTGTGTCGAGAAACGGTAGTGCAAAGTACTTCCTCAGAAGCCGGTGCCTGCTCAGTGGCTTGGGACCCATCCAAGGTAGAGACAACTGCAGGATCCTTAGTCCAAGAAGAGTTTTGTGACATACCAGACTCTGAAAGGGTCTCAGTAGTGGCCTGTGAATCCACAGAAGCGGGCATCAGGGGCTGCAAAAGTGCCTCACTGAGGACCGAAGAACTGACGACTAGTTTAAAGGAAGCATCATCGGTAGGTTTGGACCTGTGAGGTCCGTCTCTGTCTTTATCCTTACGTTTTTTCAGAAGATCTGCTGTCGGATGGCTTACCAAAGTCATATCAGAATTCAATGACTGTAAGCGAAAATATCTAGGTACAATAAGGGCCCAATGACGTATAGTTCTGGCATTAAACAAAGCACAAAAGCGACAGTGAGGGATGTCATGTTCTGGGCCTAAGCAAGTGACGCAGTAAGAATGAAAGTCTCAGTGTGGTATTTACTTTCCACAGGCGAGACAAATGTTAACTTTTTCTGACATCGGTTAGAGCAAGAAAAATGGGGTATTTCGCTTAAGACTTCAGCTTCAATTAGAAGTGCCAACTGGCACTTGAGCGAACTGCTTCTGCTTCAGGCTTCTCGGCAAGAAAGACTGATGTAATCGTGTTGGCTGCCTTCCTTTATACTACTGATGACCTGACATCAGTCCTGAAGCAACAACAACCGACGCAGAAATACTAAGCCTCTGGTATTCAGGTTGGCTGAGGACTATCCTGGCAGGGATAACCCAAATGTGATGACTGCAACTGTGAAACACGAAGAACATCTACAAATCAGCTTGTTGTGATGCCATCTATTGCAATTTTAATGAAGGACGTATCTTGTGACCATCAACAGGGCTGTAAAAGTACTGAAGCTGCTGCAAAAACCATGCTATATATCACAAAGCAAGCCATAGCTATTAATACGCTTTAGTAGTTGCTTGTACAGCTGTTTTTCGACTAATTTTGTAACAGGGCAAAGATTAGAGATGGGCCTGTATCCCTTCAGATCCTTAGGTAATGTGATTTGGGATAGCAGACTTATGAATGTATGTGTGAAAGGATTGCACAAATTCTAGAGAGGCACAGATAAAGATGTGTGCAATGGGTTTTGCAGTTTTTTTTGCCTGCAGGCTTTAAGTCAGAAGTAGCTGTTATTCAGATTAAGTGAACTAGTCCAATGACCATTTTATCCATAACCCAGGAACATGGTAACAATGGATAGTGGTTTGCACATTTTAAACTGTAAGAAACTAGTCTTGTTCATTGACCATTTATCTATGGTTTCTGATAGTGGCTACTTTGATATCTTGCATCGGATGTCTCACTCCAGGCCTCAAGAGTCAGTGAACACCCTAGGACCTTCTCAGCACAAAGGTGCCAGTACCAAAGAGGTGCTCACCCAGACCTTGGGCCCAACATGGAAAGCATCTTCTACCCCTGACAAAGCCCCTCCTGAGGATATCACACTGGATAAATAAAGAATATTCGCCCATTAAGATGCAGGTCTCGAGTGTGGACTATTTCACTATGCCAATGGAGAAATGCTATCTTGTTAAGAGAGGAGAAAATGGGTTAGACCTCATGACAGTAGACAATGGCATATTTGTATTATAGGAGGACTTTGCCAGATGTCTTATTAATCTCTCTGACAACAGCACCAGACTTTGATCCTCTTATAATGCTGGCAGTAAGGGCAAGCCAAACTGTTTATGTCAGATGAACACCCTACATCCCTGCTAAAGACACAGTAGAAACAGATGCTGCAGAGGAAAAATAGATAGTGACTTACTTACCAGTTGCAGATGTCCTCCACCATGGGCTACAATACTTATAAAGAGAATACCATTGGCTCCAGTCTCTCCAACAGAAGACCTCTCCTTTATAGTTTCATAGTTTAGTACTAGGCTATCTGCCCTGGGGCATTTATAAGCCTAGCCCTAGTGATGTGGCTTTCGCCACCCCATGTAGTGGTACTAAAGTGTACAGAATAGATTTAGAATACTGTGCCTCTGTCTAGTAGTGACACAGGGATGACCCCCGGGGTAAACCTATGATCTCCCATCCACTCGTCAAGATTTCTCTTGAAGAGAGTCAGTGAGGGGCTCTGCCTAACATGAACTGGGATTCTGTTCCAGAGTATGGGAAGCCTCTGAGTTATGAATCTGTCCCTCCAGCATGTCCTATTCATATTTGTGCTGAGGTTTACATCTTTAGCTCTTGTGGTTCTGATGTATTTGGATTTTTTGAGGTGGAGCATGTCCATCAATTCCTGATTGGACATGGCCTTGTACGTCAGGCACAGATCACCTCTGAGCAGGCGGTATGCTACTAAATAGAGCTGGAGTTTCTTTAGCCTGGCAGCATATGACATATGTTGGAGACCCTTGATCCTCTTGGTGAGGTACTTCTGGGGTCTCTCCAGCTGTTGTAAGTGCCGGGTGAGGTACATACCAAATGGGGCATTGTACTCAATCATGGGCCTGATAAGGGAGGAGTACAGGGGCACAATGATCTCCCTTGATCTGGATATGAATCCCTTCATGATAAGGTGGGCAGGGTAGAAAGTCTTTCTAACCACTTTGGCAACGTGGGTGTCAAATGAGAGGTCACTATCGACTTGGGTCCCCAGGTCTCTGATTACTTTTTCTGTACTCAGTGGGTTACTGTCTATGTGATAATTTGTGGGTACTTTGTTTTTCCCAAAGGGGATGACTATACATTTCTTGGCATTCAGTTTAAGGCCATGATTCCGGCACCAGTTGTCCGTTTCGGTGAGGCCTTTCTGTAGGATGTATGTGTCAGCTGGTGTATCGACTATGGTGCCTAGTTTGCAGTCATCTGCGAACTTTGCCAGCCACAACCCTCCCATGTTTGCTTTCACATCTGAGAAGTAAATGCCGAACAAGAGGGGTCCCAGGACAGAGCCCTGTGGGACACCACTTTGAGTCTGACATGGCTCCCGCAATTTTGACTTTATGGGTTCTGTTCTTTAGCCAGTTTGCAACCCATCTTGTGACATATGGATTTACATTTAAGCTGTTGAGCTTGTCTATGATGCCTGAGTGGGGTATTGTGTCGAAGGCTTTAGCCAAGTCCAGGTAAGCTATATGGACTGCTTTGCCCTCATCAATGGCTCTAGTGACCGTTTCGAAAAAGTCAACCAGATTCAAAAGACAGGATCTGCCCTTTACAAAGCCGAAATGGGTGGGATCAAGTATCTGTAGGTCCCCAATGTCGCTGTTTATGAGTTCCATAATGAATCTTTCCATAGCTTTGCAGAACAGGCTGGTTAAGCTTATGGGGCAGTAGTTCCCAGGGTCTGTAGAGGTGCCTCCTTTGTGGAGTGGGACCACTGTTGCTGTACGCCAGTGTTCAGGTACATATCCTGTAGTAAGGCTAAGGTTAAATAGCATTTTTATATGCGGGTTTAGCTCCTCTTGGAGTTCACGTATCATGCAACCAGGGATACCATTAGGTCCCATTGATGCTGTGTTTTTTGCTTTGCTGAGGGCGGCTCTCACCTGGACATCTGAGATGACGGGGAGGTTACATTCAGCTGGGATAAGTATTTCTTCTTTTGGGGGTGAGGGAGGGGAGAAATTTGCACTGAACCTGTCTGCCACAATGTTGGCAATATCTGTGGGTCCGGTGAATTTTTTGTCGTTGTGTACTAACTCTGAGCATATCTGAGGGTTTCCGCCCAGGTTTCTAACATAACTGAAGAATGCCTTGTGGTCATCTTTAGTGTCCTTGGAGATTTTTCACTCAAAGTTGGCCTTGGATGTTTTTATGAGAGAACGTAGCTTTCTACTAGTGCTGATCAGAGATGCCTTCCCTTTATGGGATTTTGCTCTGTCTTGCAGTAGCTTCCTTCTTTTGTTATACAATTTGTTTATGGCTGGGGTCCACCAGACAGGACGCTTTCCCTTAGTGGAGAGGGTCTTGGTTTTATTTGGGATTGCATGATCCATGCATTCTTGGAGATGTCCGTAGAAAGCATTTGTGAAGGATTCAGCATTGTGGGATGTGGTTTCCACTGGCCCAGTGGGCTTAAACGATACCATTTCAGTCTTAAGAAGTGTAAAGTCGGCTTTTGAGAAGTTTTTCACTGTAGTCTTTTGTGCTGGGGGTGGAGGTGGAATATGTATATCCAGGGTGATTAGTTTGTGGTCAGATCTCACTAGTGAGGGAATACTTCTGGTGCGGAGCATTTTGTCCCCATGTTTGTGATGATCAGGTCTAGTATATTATCTCCCCTTGTGGGAGAGGTGACTAGCTGTTCCACTGCATTTGAGTTTATGAATTCCAAGAACCTTTGGGCTAGGGTGTTAGGGCTAGAATAGTGCACCCAGTCTATGTTAGGGTAGTTGAAGTCTCCCAATATGATGGTATTTGGTGAGACATTCATATCCTCCAATGTCTTCAGGAAGGCTGAATGGGGTTCTTGAGATTGGGAGGGTGGTCTGTAACATGCAACCAATTGTATAGCAGTTTTGCCTACGGTTAGTTGCACCCGAATGGTCTCCGATGCTTCATGAGTTGCTACTAACCTGGAGGTGTGGGTATCCTTGATGAATATGGACACTCCCCCTCCCTTTGTGGTTCAGCCCGGGTTTTGGGGCCGAAAAGCATGATACAAGGTAAAGCCTGGTAGCGCTGGGGTGCTCTCAGGAGCCTTGAACCAGGTTTCAGTTACTGCGCAGACATCAATGTTCTCCATACTGAGGAGTGCTTCGAGAGCCTGCATCTTGAGATTTAGACTTCTGGCGTCGAGCAGCATTACCCTTAACTTTTTCCATTTTTGTTTTCTAAGGAGGTGGGTTCGTCTTTTGAGCCTTGCCTAAAAAAGGCACTATGGGGGTGGCAAGAGCCTTAGCCAATATCCGGAAGCCCAGTAGTGACAGGTGCAAGCCGTCCCTTGCGAAGCAGCGTGGCTTGTCCAGCATGTCATCCCAAGCAGACAGACATTGGATCCCCTTAGAATGACACCAGTAATTGAGCCAATTATTAAAGCTGATCATCTTGTCTTTGTATTGTGGCATCATTCTTGGTGAGGGCAAGATGCTGCTCAGGGTCAGGGTCATACCAGCCTGGGCTACATAATCAGAGCGCTCCTCTATGTCTCTTTTCATGTAGTTCAGGGTGGTACGTCTCAGGTCATTCACGCCGGCATGGACAATGACGGAGTCATATTTGTACGTGCTTTTGAGTGACCTGAGTGCGTGTGTTATATGGTGGATCCTAGCCCCCAATAGGCAGCTCACCGTTACCCTCTCCTTGTTCAGCCTGGTAAGTGGAACGTCAGTGTGTCTGACTATAGAGTCACCTATCACTAGTGTATCAGGCATAGTGTTTGGCCTTAAGGGCTGTAATTGTTTGACACACCGATTTATTGAAGTATGTGTTGCATGTGTTATGTTTTGAGGTGGTGGATTTTTGGGTGTCTGCTTTGGGAGCCTCTGTTGTTTTGGTAAGTTTTTTATTAGAGCCTCCGAGTAAGTCTTTGCGTTATTATGTGTTTGATTTGCAGTTGGGGTAGGTCTGTGTGTGACTAGGTTTGTTGTGTGTGTGGTTACCTTCTCCTCCTGTCTGGTCTTGCCAGTCCTGAGTTGAGAGAGTTCAGCCTCCAGTTTGGCTATATAGTTGCATATCTCACATGTATTTGTGTTTGTTGGGAGGAGGAGAGTGTTGTCTGTGTACATGAGACAATTGTAGCATTGTCTCAAGATTCCCAGAATAACCAGCTGAACAGGAGATGCTAGTAATCTACCACTCGACATGCTAGAATATTATAAGAGAGTGCTGTGCCTTTAAGGGAAGTGGGTATTCACAGGGGTGGTAGGTGGATGTAGTGCTTACTTTAATTTGAGAGTGCTTACTTTAGAAGAGAAGTTTTGAGAACAAGTGCTAGGCTTATAATATAGCGAGTAGACTGGTTATTCTAAGAGTAGAGCTTTCTAAGGGAAAATTTGAAGAGCAGACTTGGCGGAGCCAGAAAATGTTTAACCTTGTTTAACCGGCGCATGCGCACAATCGCGCAAAGCCATGCAGATGCGGATTTTAAACAGGTAACTTCAAAAGAGCTAGAAATGGTCCAAAACAACCAATTACTACAGCTCTTGTGCTGAGGTCACTCCTTCAGGGACAGATAGGCTGCTCAAGGCTTCCCACTCCCACTGGTGAGCAAAGAAACTTCCTTCTATCCAAGTAAGGTAATGGACAACACAGGAAGAACTACACCACAGCCCAGAATACAGCAAAGCCTGTAAACTGGTCTAAACTAGTCGAGGAGAGGCGGGAAAACAAGGATTATTTTTATTTATTTTTTTTTTTTTTCAGATAGAAAGCACACAGAAATACAGAAAACAGTAATAAATCAGTTACACAGGCTAGCACACTTTAGTGGGCAGCCTCAACAGTTAAATTAAACAAACAACAAACTTTCGACCAATTTTCGACCAAGTGTAATTTTAAGTGCAGATATTATATAATGCAGCAAACAGTTAAAAAAACAGTTTAAGCTTGTTCAAAGTAAGCAGGAGAAGGTATTTCAAGTAAAAAAAAACAGAAAAAATACTTAAATCAGGAAAGTAGTCGCTTTTCTCAGTAGCTAGAACCACTCTGCAGGACCACGTGGAGCTGTCTCTGAGTAGTATAGCCAGAAAAAAATGCTCAGAGGTGGATTTTAAACAGGGAACTTCAAAAGTGCTAGAAATGGTCCAAAACAACCAATAACTATGTTAGCCCTTATACGGGACAATTTTCACTGACAAACCACAAAGGTCTCATACGCTCAGAACGGGACAGTGGTATTCATATATAAACTTCACAATAAGGGGGTGCCAGGTGCGTTGGCAGAACAGAAGTTGCCTTTTCATGCTTTTTTAATTTCTCCAAATCTTTTGGGTTTCTAATACTATGACCATTCCTAAGTCAAAGTACTGTTAAAGTTCATGAAATTAGTAATCTTTTGATGTCAGCCAAAAGTGCTCTTCACAGCACCCTCAATGTGCCCAGTAATGACTCCTCCTGCAGTTCGTATGGAGGTACATGGATTGCAGATTCTTTTTTATAAGACCCGTTGCTCCTACTATTGGAACTGTCTGGTTATCTTTCTGACACATTGCTCTAGTTTCTGCCTGCAAATCTTGATATTTTATGACTTTTTGTCTCTCTGTATGCAAGACACTGTAGTCACTGGGTGTAGTGATTTCAATGATCAGTGCTACTTTTGTCTTCTTTTCATGGACCACTATATCTGTTTTTCTCGCATCTATCTTTTGAACCGTTGGTAATGGGTGATCCCATGTGATGCAGACTTCATTTTCTATGATACTTTGTGGTTCATGTTTCCAGTGTTTTTCAGCCACTTCAGTACCATAATGTTTGCACAATCCCCAGTGCAATACTTTCACCACATTATTGTGCCTTTCATTATACAATCCTTCTGCCATTAGTATGTCACAACCAGCAACAAGGTGTGCGACTGTTTCCAGTTCTGTTTTACAAAACCTACATTTGTCTGTTTCTCCCGCATGTTCAATGGACACTGTAAACCAATGTGTACATAGCCAACTACCTTGGGCTGTCAATATTAACCTTTCATCTTTTGGGTTGAATTTGCCTCTGCTTAACCATTCCTGCATTCGATCCTGATCAAAAGCAGGAATGTTTTTTTATAGTTGCAAGTATATTTATGTATTTTCCACATTTCTTGCTTTCTCATCTGATCCTTCACATTATATTCTTTCTTTTGTTTTTTGGCACATTCAGGTGCTACCTGATTTTTATCTACTTCCAATTTGATTTCCATTCCTGCTAGATTAAGCAGGGAAGTCACCTTAGATTTATTTTCCTCATGTTTCAAAACTTTCACTACATTTGAGACTTGTGAGGTCAGCAGATGTGTGCAGTCGCACAACTGCAGATCTATACATGTAATCAATTTCAAGGAGGCTATATCTCCTTTGGAATGGGGAATATATAATCTTGGTATGCACTCATTTTTATAAATCATTTGGTGAGCATGAAGCATCCTTCTTGTTTTCATGTCTAATCTATCCAACAAGTTTTGGGGCCAGTCAATCACTCCAAAACTGTAAGTTAGGACAGGAAGAGCAAACTGGTTTATTGCTTGAATTTTGTTCCTAGATGTCAATGCTGTTTTCAGGATTAATTTAACTCTAAGTTTTTATTTGCATTTGTTCATATTTTATTGTTGATCTTTCATCAATTCCCAAATATCTATACACTTCCTCTTGCTCAAGTTCTTTTATATCACATTATTCTCCCAAACTGATGTTTTCATGGTGCTGAAGTTTCCTGCTTTAAATGTTGCTTTTGCACACTTATCAAGACCAAATGACATTCTTATATCATCTGAAAAAGTTTTGACTACTTGCAGTTGTGCTTTCAGTTCCTCATCTGATGAGCTATACAGTTATAAATCATTGACAAAGAGAAGATGAAAGGTCTTTACTCTTTGTTTTCTAGGAGCCAAATTATAGCCATGGCCTAATCTGTTAAGCAGAAAGCTTAAAGGGTTAAGGGCCCTTAAAATTTTTATCCCTGGAATAACAATTTGTCCTTTATCATGGCTTAATTGCCACTGTAATGTAATTATCACTGCAGGATGCTTGTATCTCACACATTTTAAGCACTCTTTTATTCATGAATGTGGAATACTATCAAATGCTTTTTTGTAGTCAATTCATGCGATTCTCCCTCTTTTTACAGTTCGCCATTAAGACTTTATTTGGCAACAGATGTTCCTTTGTTCGATATGACTTTCTTTTATTACCCTTTTGTTCTATTGCCATGATTGAATTTTCTTCTAAATGACTATAAACTCTCTCAGCACCAATTCCCATGTATAGTGTATATGTCGTTGGAAGACAAGTTATTGGTCTATAAATTTTAGGATAGCTTGCAGGTTCACTCTTAAGTAGGAGCACTGTTTTTCCTGTTGTTAACCAGCTTGGTGTCTGTTTAGGGTACACATATAAATTGTTCTTACTCATGGTTAAATCTTCATGCAAAGATGTTAATACTTGCCTATACTGCATCTCCTGTTGCAACAGAGGATCACAGAAGTTATCCCAAAACCCAAGAAAAGGCTTTTACTTAAGGCCCTTAGTTAGAAGACAGAGCAGGCCATGGAAACTGTACTGGACTTGCCCATATTAATCAGGAAGAAAATTTAGGATGACGACCCTCCAATCCCATCTGCCCTAGCTAAGCCCAGAATTATTCAGGGTTACAGTGAATCTAAAAGATGAATACCTGTACATACCCATTCACATAAAAGGCTGTAAATTCATAAGATTCTGGACAAGGAATAGGCGCTGCCATTTCACCTCCTTACCCTTTGGCTAAGAGAAGCAAAATATTTAGTACAAATGGTTGCCCACTACAGGAGAAAGGCATACACATCTATCCATATCCGGATGCTCTTTTCTTTCTCTCTGGCCCCTGCCATATCTCTCTTCTATTTTACTTTTCTGCTACAAACCTGCACTGCACCACACCTTACATTTATTACATTCACAATACCTGCTACAAACCTACCTGCTTGTTTCTCCACCTTACTGATTGTCTTCTCTGTACATCTACAACTCTGTTGTGTCCTGCCTCTACATTTCTTACACTTCCCTTGGGGCTCTTTACCTTAACTACATCTTCCCCCTCTTCCCACACTATTACCTCACCTACGCCCACATCTCCATACTCCACCTACTTTATCAGGCCACCCCCTCCCAGTTAGTTACCTCTCTCCCTTATCCATATTTCCCGCCTATTACTCATACCTATGCTCTTCCCCCACTCCCTCCCCCCAGTTTTTTAGCGTTCTTATAAATATATCCCCATATCCCTGGACGCCATCTTTCTTCCCAACACGCTGCTTGGCTGCTACACGTCCCGAACCTGGTGCTGGACGGTTACTCAGAGTAAGCGTTTTTGTTAGCTTAGTGTGTTATGATTTACTTCTGTATTTAACTTTTAATGAAAATGTGTGGTTTTTATTCCACGCATCCAAGAGTAGTGTAATAGCGAAGCTCTTTTTATATGCTGTGTATGTATGCCTGAAATCGGGCGTTTCAATGGTTAAGACTTTTCTAGCTATTTGTCCCTATCTAGCACTGTTAAATTGTTATACTAGCCTTGTGAAATTGTTACGTTACTGCTTGTGACTACTCACTGTTGGTCTTTATGCTGTATTTTGTGGTCGTTTATGAAGAGTGATTTATACTTGAACTGTGGGAAGGCTTAATTGCCGCGCAATTGATTAGATCAGTTTGGCTTAGGAGACGTCCTTCTTGCTCTCTACAATGAATGTATGCTAGAGAGATTATAGTGCAGACTAACTGGTTGGGCATTTGCTAGTACTACTCCCATATTAAATATTGGCTCACCGTAACAACTGTCCATTCATAGCTTATTACCACCAGACTATAAGTGATAACATTGTATGAGGATTACAGTGTCTTATCGAATATCTGGTCAGTTTTTAGCGCTATCCCTCTTTAAGTGCCTTGTTTTAGCTACTATTTTCTACCCCAATTAACTTGTTTTTTTTCGGGAATGTAATTGTGGGTACCTGGTATCACAATACATGAATGCAAGCTTGACTGAGCAGCGCTATTTCTCTCATGGTGTCTCTGTATCATAGCGCCTTTGCATGCTATTAAGCTCAGACACCTCTCTAATGAATACCTTATGTTATACTAATTCCCAAAATAGAGTTTTAAATAATTTAAAAGCCTAACCTGATATCAGCGCATAACGCAACAGCTTTGGGCTTGTCCTGTATCAACCTTGATCGGATCGATACAAGTGTGGTGCGACACATAGTAATTCTTGTTAAATTTAAACTATTTTGCTCCGAGAGTTATGAAGACATAGTCGCTTTTTCTAACCTGTAACTATGAAACGTTTGCTACTTCTTAATATAAGCCAAGGTTATTTCAAGTGACTGCTTCCACTGGCATGTAAATAACTTTGACTGTGGAACGCTTCCACTTAAGCAACCCCTCACTATCTGTCCACCCATTGAAACCTATTGTTTTAGTCTGTATTTCTGTAGTAGCGTATTATATATTATTGACTATCTTATTTTATCAATGTTAATTTGATAGCACTATCCTGTCTTACTGTAGTTGTTATAATTTAGAATTTAGTTAGTATCTCTTTTTCTAGTGCAAGCTGATTACTATGGTCTTAATTCTACAGTAGTGTATTATTTGTTACTAACTATCATATCCTTTAAATGGCATTTAGACTGCAATAACCTTTCACACTGGTGTTCTTATAATTCAATAAGTATATTTAGTACCTGCTTTTCTAGATGAGAATGTTACTATAAGTACAAACGTGTTTAATGCTCACCTAGTTGTTATAAAGCTGCTAGAAATTTATATTTGCTCTCTAATATTTTTCTCCATTTTTGCCTTCTATCTTCCTCTCTCTCCCTGCTATTTCTACTAGTTGACTAACTGGACCCTGCAATCACCTACACAAGTGACTCTGCCCTCTTGGAAGACCAGCATTTGTCTCAACTAAGCCCCAACCCTGTTATCTTGGTGGTTTCATACAAAGGAGACAGTAAAAGTATGTTACTTATACATGTTTAAATACAAATCTTCTGACCTGAGTATCTTACTCTAGCTACCTGCCCAGGACTGCCAGCAGCCAACAGCCCTAGTTCTTAACTCTATACTTCTCCAGACCCTTATCTATTATACCCCCATAGTCACCAGTGTAAACATCCTCTCTTTTTCCCCTAACACTTCTTTTCCCTTACTATTTTTCCACATCTACCCCTTTCTTACCTGCATAACCCTAATTTATACCTGCCGGCCACTAGGTGGCATCCTTCTATGACTTGGTTTACTGCCTATTTACTTACTCCTTTACTCTTCAGTACCTTTGTCTTGTACCTGGATCTCCTAGCTCTTAACTGCTCTTTTCTTTCTCACTGGCCCCTGCCATATCTCTCTTCTATTTTACTTTTCTGCTACAAACCTGCACTGCACCACACCTTACATTTATTACATTCACAATACCTGCTACAAACCTACCTGCTTGTTTCTCCACCTTACTGATTGTCTTCTCTGTACATCTACAACTCTGTTGTGTCTTCCCGCTCCGTTCGCCCTTCGGGCTCACTCCGCTCCCTGCCCCCAAATCCCACCCGCCCCTGCAACCTCTACATTTATCCCCACATGGACACACCCCTCCCTTCTGCAGAACCAATCACAACCACTTCCTGTCCCCACCCTATCCATAATACTCTCCTCCCCCCTCTAGATCCTGTCCCTACCCCATCTATAATACTCTCCTCCCTCTCCCTTCCTCTTTACTCTCTAGACCATATCTTCTCAAGCCACTCACTCCAATTCTAATTAACATGCCTAACCATTACTACCCTCTACTACTACTAACTCTTTTAACTACTCTCACCACTACCTATCTCTCAACCTCCTACGAACATCCCTTACCCTCAACTTTTACCATCCCACGTAAACATACATTATCTACTCCCCCTACTACATCCACAAACTATCTCAGTGCCATCTACAAAACCTCATATCTCCAACCTAAATATCACCGTCTCTCTCACACTAAATACTTTATTCATAACCATAAAAAACATGATATTTACTACTGCAAACCCCCTCAATTTTATAACCTTATATTAATTTGCTCATTGATAGATGGAGACATACACCCCAACCCCGGCCCTGTCCCATCCTCACTACCAACTAACTCACAACCAGTTAATACAAAGCCAACAGTATCAACTAACCCCCCAAAATCACTCTCTATTGCCCATCTAAACATTCGTAGCATTTGTAATAAAGTTCCACTAATCCATGCTCTTCTAGATGTCCAACAGTTTGACATTCTCTGTCTAACTGAAACTTGGCTCAAACCTTCAATAAAAGATAATGAAATAGTCCCCCCTGGCTACAATATCCTCAGACAAGACCGCTTAAACAAAAAAGGTGGCGGCATAGCTATCTTTTATAAACCCGGATTGCAAATAAGTAAAACAAATCATACCCTCCCAACTGACACTAATGTTGAAATTATTATTTCAAAACTTCAACTCAACCCTCACAAAACTATTAATATTATCTGTACCTATATTCCCCCTGGCAAAAATCTTACCATATTAGAAGACATACTAAACTGGCTTTCACTTAACCTCCTACAGGAAACTATACTCCTAGGAGACTTTAATATTGACTGGAACTTATGTAATCATGCTAATCCATCTAACCTTGAAAATAGTAAACGAGCACCAACCAAGTAACATCTAAACTTATTAACCTCCATGGCTTCACACAAAACATAACCTCCCCAACAAGAACAAACAAATGTAATCATAAAGAAACCATACTTGACTGGATCTCAACGAATAGTCCCCAGGAAAAATATACAACAGGAACCCTCCCAGATGACCTCAGCGATCACTCCCTAACCTATATTATCAGGCATAAAACTACTTTTTCTATCCCAACCCAAGTTCGATTCTCCCGTAGTAAAAAACATTTTGACCCCAATCTGTTTCAGAATGAACTTATGCAAGTTAACTGGTCACCTCTTAAAACTCTCCCTATAGATGATGCTGTTAACCATTTCAATAATACTTTTCTTAACATCCTTGAACACCATGCCCCCTTGCGTTCAATACGAATGAAAGCTAAGACAGCCAAATGGCTCTCAAACACAACTAGACAACTAATACTTTATAGAAACAAAGCCTGGACTAAATGGCGAACCACTAAAAACATAACTGATCATCTCAATTTTAAACAAAAAAGAAATATGACAAAACAAGCCATCCTAAAAGATAAAAGAAACCTCTATACTCAACTACAACAATCTTCCCTTCACCAACCACATAAATTTTGGACCGCTATTAACACACTGCTATCCCCTGCCAAAGCTGTCACACCTAATCCACTAGGCTCTAACCCTGACTCTCCTTTACAAACAGCTAATGCCTTTAATACCTTCTTTACTTCAGCTATACTAAAACTAGCTAACCAACAAAACCCTGATACCTCCAAAATATTAACCCCTAGCTCCACCCCCCCATTTCATCTTAAACCTATACCCACCTCCTATATATTGTCCTTACTTCAAAAACTTAAACCAACAACCCCCTCAGCTGACAAACTACCAGCAGAATACCTCCAACTAAGTGCAAAAGCAATAGCCTACCCCATCTCTGTATTGATTAATAGGACCTTAAAGGAAAGTACTATCCCTCAGTATGGAAAATCTCATATATTATCCCCTTTTCAAAGGAGGTGACTCTGAGTATTCTAACTTCCCCATAGCTTTACTATCCCCTCTTCCAAAAATAATGGAGAAATGCATCCACAAACAGTTACTTAACCACCCACTAAACTTCAATCTCCTAGCTAACTGCCAACATGGCTTTCGACCATGCCACAGTACTACCACAGCCTTACTATCCTTCATAGACTCTATAAACAAAAATCGCAACAATAATACTCCTCTTCAGCATTCTTTGTTGACCTGTCAAAAGCCTTTGACATGGTTAATCACCAACTCCTCTTACATCGTTTAAAATCCCTCTCTCTGGACAATCTTGCATTAAGCTGGTTCACATCCTATCTCGAAAATCGCAAACAGGCAGTTCTCTGGGACAACCATCTCTCTGATCTTCTCCCCACCTCTATAGGAGTCCCTCAGGGCTCCATCTTAGGTCCTCTTCTGTTTTCCATTTTTATAAATGACCTTCATCTATCCACAACCCTATCTATCTGTATTCAATATGCAGATGACACTACCATCATTTGCTCTGCCTCAACTCAGACTGAACTTCACTCCCTCACACAAAAAACCTTCACCACCATAGAGCAATGGTTCGCTAATCATTGTCTCCTCCTCAACCCCAAGAAAACCAAACTTCTCATCTTTCCACCCACACACCTGTCTCCCTCAATGGATTTCACACTCACATCCAATAATGGCACACTCATCACTCCAGACCAAACAACCAAACTCTTGGGTATTACTATTGACAACCAACTAAAATTTGACTTTCATATTAACTCAACAATAAAAACAACTAACAGAAAACTAGGTTCTCTCTACAGAATCAAATCTTGCTTAACCCCTGAAGCCAGATCGAATATAGCCAGAACCCACTTAATCTCTACCCTATTATATGCTTCCCCCATATACACTAATCTTTCTAAGTTTAATCTCAATAAACTAGCCACATCATACAACAACATTGCCAGATTTGCTACAGCCTCTCCATATAGGACTCACCATTGCTTGAATCTCACAAAACTAGGTTGGCTGGAACAAACCCACCTAATACAATACTATCAACTTACAATTGCCCACAAAGCCCTTCATCACCTAGAGAACACACCAATGCTCTCCATCCTTATAAAACCCTATACCAATTTGAAGAACCTTCGCTCCTCTAACAAAATACTGATTCAAACTTCTCTATCAAATAACATAGCAGGTGACTCCACATTTTCCAACTCAGTTGGCAAAATTTGGAATCAACTACCACCAGACCTCACATCCCTGACCTCAATTCCACTATTTAAAAACAAACTCAAAATCTTCCTAACCAACCACTGGCTATGCTCTTGCCATAACCCTGGCTAACTTCTTTCTTTTTTCCCTCCTTCCTTTCTTCTGACATCCCTCTCCTTCTCCTCCTAACTCTAGTATACCACACCTTCCACTTCTTAATTATTCCTATCTCTCTCTCTATTAAAAGACATAAATCTAATTTTGCTTCTCACGTATAATGTAGTAATACTGTAACTAAGTAAAATATCTAATCTTATTCACCTGCTAAGTCTCATATTGTACTCTTGTGTCTATACATTTTGGAAGAAATTTAAAGCAAATGTTTTCTTTTTATTGCATAATTCTGTATATTTTTTTTTTAACTTGTTAAGTAGTAGTTAGCGGAGCTTTTCTCCTCGGGCCTCCACTGAAAATGGACATGTATCCAGTTGGACTAGCCCGGTTAACAAATGTAAAATAAATAAAATAAAATAAAATGTAAATGATGGCCTTTTTTAAACCCTCTCCAGGGAAGAGACCTCAAGGGTCTCTTGATTCATTAAGCAATGCCTCCAATATTCAAAACTTAGAACCAAGAACAAGCACAAAGGCATGGTCCACAAATACATCAAACGACAAGTCAACGCAGGAAAAAAGTTCAAGTTTATTCCACAACTAAGCACTTTCGTCTGCTTGCAACACAAGACTTCATCAGAGTTCAATTACAAACAATAACCAATTACTTAAAATTTATCACTTACAAAAACATATGATCCCCCAACCAGTACACAAACACTAAATAAATACACATCCTACTAAGATAATTAAGCTAAAAAGCTTTAAATAACTATATATAATAAAAGATTACCATAAAATAACTCTATATAGCAGCATAAAAAGACTTGCCCTTAAGTATACTACTTATAGAGACATATCTATTAATTCCTGGAAATACAGTGGCATTAAGTTTTAACTGCCACGATAACTCACGTATCTCCACTAATTCTTCTCAGAGTCCTCCCTCTCTTATCCTTCTGCACCTTCTCCAATATAAAAAACTTATATGTATATTCAGCGTAATCTAAAATATGTTTAAATAAAGCATTATTAACATTTCAAGTTTTGATGTTCAAAGTATGTTGATATGGGAGGGTTCACATGTTTTTGTAAGTGATATTATTTAAGTAATAGGTTATTGTTTGTGGTGCTTAGTTCTGGAATAAACTTGAACTTTTTTCCTATGCTAACATGTCGTTTGGTGCATTTGTGGACAATGCCGCCAATATTGGGGATCTACCTGAACCTATGTGTCCAAACTGGAACCTTCGCAGAGAACTGTTCCTGGAGGATCTCCTGGAAACACAATTGTCAAAAGATGTTTTTTCCCAGGACAAAGTTGTGTCGCGTAGAATTTATCCAACAGATATAAACTGTACATAGTCAGGGAGATCTTTAAAATCCTATGGAACATGGTACCTACACAGACTGGATGGCTCCCTTTGTACATATACTCATGAGAAAAATATAGGGTCACCAAGTAAACAGTGGGTCATACCTCCAAGCACAACCATGCCTAAAGAGGGAACTAAACTAGTGAAGATCAGCCTTCCAGGAGAATGAAGGAATGTCTCTCCACCCAACAACCTGAGCCTAATTACAGATGCATTAGTCTACATCTGGGGAGTAAATTCTCACCGCTTGAAGATCCCAGGGTACTTGGACCAAATTAAAAGTGAGGCTGCCTGTATACCCGAAGGAAGTGCTAACAGTCCAGTATACCCACAGAACGTTAAAATCCCTATTGATTTCCACTCTACACACTGCTCATCTTGACCAGGCTAAGGCTTTTGACACTATCATCTACAACAGTATCATTGAAAACTTAGGCAAACAATGTAAACCTTTATGTTGTCCCCAGCATTGCAAACTTGACTAGCTAGCAGATCCCAAGTAGTTAAAATTGCTGATACCATCTCTAAATGTAAAACTTAACTACTGGGGTACTGCATGGATCAGTGCTGGACCCTCTCGTTAGTCATTGACTTTGTAGACATCCAAACAAGTTTGCTGATTTCCTGGCCACTATTGGTTCATCCACAGGTACTAAACTGCTCCAAAAGGTGCTGGAATATGCACATATCTGGTGCACTGATGGTCTTATGCTAAATGCAGCAAAGTATAGCATAGTAATATTTGGAGAAAAAAAAAGCTTTTCCCACCTCAAAGAAATTGTATTCTCCTTAAACAGATATGATCATAAGAGATCTTGGTATTTAAGTGGACAGTTCTTTCTCTCGTATTGTTTCCATCATAGTCAGAAATCCACTTGGCCCTGTTAATTTCCAAAGGAATATCTTAAAAGATCAAGTCATCTTACTGCTAAAATATCCATTTATCAGACTCTTCACCTAACAGAATACCCCCTTTATGATGTGCAAATCCAAGCATATCACTCAACTGGAAAGACCATGCTGTTTTTTAAATTAAAATAAAAACAAAAAAAAAATGCCTTAAGCCCTTCAACTATTTATTTATTTATTTACATTTGTTGACTGGTAGTGTCCGACTGGACGTAGGTCCATTTTCAGCGGAGGCCCGGGGAGAAAAGCTCCACAGTTAAAATAAACAGACAGTAGTTACATTGGGTTACATAGCGATTAACAATTTAACATAGCAATTACTTACAACATATAATATATAACTATCATGTCACTATAACGCTATTTATACTCAGTAGTCTGCTGGCTGCTTCATGGTAACCTATGTCTTGTTTTTTCAAGCCATGAAAGACCCAACATCCATACTAGAGACCTAAATTTATACTAAAGTACAAAAAACTCAATGGAGAGAGGTTCTTAACATATTTCCAGAAAGTGGAACTACATGTCAAGCAAAGGACTAATTTATGTGCATTAAAGCTAGGTAGTCTTGACTGGATGGACACGAATTTACACTAGGGTCATCATGTACAGCCCTGGCTGATTTGGTAGGTGGGCACTACTAAGCACTCATCTACTTGGTGTATATGGCTAGGCCTTTTGTGGTCTTTGTGATCGGTTGCCTAAACATGCTACCATGTTCCTATACTGGGCAGTACGCTAGAAGATAACTAAGCAGAAACACAGCAAACCTACTCATGCGTCAAATGCACAAGATGATCTACTTGTTTGCAGAAAGTGAAAAAATATGAGAAAATAAGATATTTTTACCTCATACAAGAACATTTGAATCAAAGATTTTTCTTCAAGAACCCATGCTGAAAAGCTTGGGAAGTGACAAATTTAATATTTCATGAGAGGACAAATTTCTGTATGCCTTTCCACATAAGCCATTAATTCCAAAACTGATTCAAAAATACTGTAAGAGCAAACACTTAATAGCCCCTCTGTGGTACATATAGCACTACTTCTCCCATTTCAGATTGATGGTCAGGGAAGATGCACTAATTCTGCCCAAATGACCCATAGGGAGGGCACATTAATACACCAGGGAATCAAGACTCTCAGTATGGAGGTCTGGAAAATATAATGTTACTGCCTCTAAGTACCAGCTATCTTAGGAGATATGCTGCATACCGAGGAAGGCTAAGAGACCAAGCATTTATAAATCATGTGGTAAAATGGAAAACACTCTCCCTTAACTGACAATGGAGGGGAATCATACCTACAGAAGCAGTGATACCACATTCCATTAAGGTCCATCTGTCAACCATAGTAGCATGGGTACCTATGGAACCATCTTTCACCACCAGATGGACTGTGTAATATTTTCTGAATGAGTGTTACATTTTGGGCTCCAAGCAAGTGAGTCATACAGCCATGAAAAAGCATTTGATAGTATCCCACATTCATGGATAAAAGAATGCTTACAAATTTATAAGATATACCCTACACTGATCAACTACATTACAGTGACCATGAAACAGTGGCAGACCACTTTGCAATTAAGCCATGATAAAGGACAAATTATTGTTCCAGGGATAAAAATTCAAAGGGGGTTACTCCAAGGTGATGCTGTCACTGCTGTTATTCTGTCTTGCCATTAACCCATTAAGCTGTCTACTTAACAACTTAGGCTATGGCTATAATTTGGGCTCCTAGAAAACAACAACATATAAAGACTTTTCATTTTCTCTTTATAGATAATTTAAAACTGTTCAGCTCATCAGATGAGGAACTGAAAGCACAACGGCAAGCTGTCAAAACTTTCTCAGATAATATAAGAATGTCATTTAGTCTTGATAAATGTGGAAAAGCAACCTTTAAAGCAGGAAAATTGCAGCACCAAGAAAACATTAGTTTGGGACAAGAATGTGAAGAACTTGAGGAAGTGTATAAATATTTGGGAATTGATGAAGGATCAACAATAAAACATGAACAAATGCGAATAAAACTTAGTAAGGCATACTTTAAAAGACTTAAATTAATCCTGAGAACAGTGTTAACATCTACGAATAAAATCCAAGCTATACACCAATTTGCTCTTGACTGACTGGCCCCAAAACGTACTGGATAGATTAGATAGGAAAACAAGAAGGATGCTTCATGCTCACCAAATGATTCATAAAAATCAGTGAATAAAAAGATTTTATATTCTCCATTCTGAAGGAGGTACGGGCCTCCTTGAAATTGATTACATGTATAGATCTGCAATCGTGGAACTCCACACATATCTGCTGACCTCACAAGACCCAAATGTAGTGAAAGTTTTGAAACATGAGACTAAATCTAAGATGACTTCTCTGCTTAATAACAGCAGAAGCATATTGGAGTCAAGCAGGAATGGAATTCAAACCAGAAGTAGATAAAAATCAGGCAGCAACTGAATGTGCCAAAAAACAAAAGAAAGAATATCAGGTAAAGGACCAGATGAGAAGGCAAGAAATGTGGAAAATGCATAAATATAGTTGCAAGTATAGAAAACTTCTGGAAGAACCTCATGTTGATCAGGAATGAAAGCATGAATGGTTTAAGGAGTAGCAAATTCAAACCAAGAGATGAAAGGTTAATATTGGCAGCCCAATATAGTGGGCTGCATACATGTTGGTTTACAAAGTCCACTGAAAATGTGGGAGAAACAGATAAATGTAGGTTTTGTAAAACAGAAATGGAAGCCATCGCACACCTCATTGCTGGTTCTGACATACTAATGGCAGAAGGACTGTATACTGAAAGGCATAATAAAGTTACAAGATTGTTGCACTGGGGATTGTGCAAACATTATGTTACTGACGTGGGTGAAAAATGCTGGAAACATGAGCCACAAAGCAACATATAAAATTATGAAGTTTATATTACATGGGATCATCCATTACCAACAGTTCAAACGATAGATGCTAGAAAACTGGATATAGTGGTCCATGAAAATAAGACAAAAGTAGCATTTGACCATTGAAATCACCACACCCAGTGACTACAGTGTCTTAAGTACAGAGACACAAAGTCATAAAATATCAGGATTTGCAGGCAGAAACTAGGGCAATGTGGAAGAAAGATAACCAGACAGTCCCAATAGTAGTAGAAGCAAAGTGTCTTATAAAAAAGAATCTACAATCATATTTAGATATGTTACCAATACATGTAACTACCTTCCGTGGTGGTACAGCAGTAGCGTTGTTGCCTCACAGCAAGAGGCTCTCTCGTTCGATTCTCGGCTTGGGTTGGGAGTGTCTTCTGTGTGGAGTCAGCATGTCCTCCCCGCGGTCGAGTGGGCGTTCAAAAGACATGCGTTGAATGGGCGTGCCTTCATTGAAGGTTGGGCTGGCAACTTAACACCATAAAAAAAAAAACAACTGCCAATCATCAGCGGACCGGAGTTCCGCTGTGGCAACCCCTAACCGGGAAAGGCCGAAAGACAGACAAACAACAACAACCAATACATATAACTCCATACGAATCACAGGAGTCATTACCGGGCACATTACGGGTGCTGCGAAGAGCACTTCTGCCTGACATCAAAAACTGAAACAATACTAATTTCATGAACTTTAATCATACTTTGACTTAGGAATGGGGTCCATTCCCGTCATGATATTAGAATCCCAAAAGACTTGGAGAAATTAAAAAAGGGCAGAAACCGTGAAACCTGAACTCTGTTAGTGAAATTGACACATTCTCATTTTAAGCCAGCAGGTTCAGCACAGATAAATCATCTTGTATGAAGAAATGTATTTTTAGTTACTATTGCCTTGGACAAAAGGATATCATAATTACAGGCCTTGATGTGTAATGAACCTCTTTTAGCTTTCCACACAGGATTTCCATATGTACCATCAGTGACAGACATTGCTCTTAACCATGCAATCCATCTCGCAGTGTTTTTTCCCCCAGGCCTCAGAACAAATGGGAAAGGATACTTTATTCCCAAAATGTTCACAGACAAATTAGGAAGCACTTAGCAGAGAAAAAAAAGGGGTTACAATTTCAGTAAAACATTTCTAAATGGATCTTATCAAACATTGTATTTTCCGCTACAAATTCTTCTTGGATTTGATCCACTTGTGGGAACACCTCAAGTGGATCTGTTTGCCTCCTTTCAAAAACATAACACATTTTACTCCAGGATTCCTTGTAACATGGCTGGAAAACAGATGCATGTTCAATCCAGTGGACAGAAATGTTCATTTATGCATTTCCATCTTTTCCACTGATATCTAGAGTAATTCTGAGGATTCAGACGGACTCTCCACCTTTGGCCCATAACACTGATTCTCCCTTCTTATGGAATTGACCAAGGGCAATCATCACAAGCTTCCTCATAAACTGGACCTACTTACATAAAACGGGGAGTTTGATACAACACAATCTAAAACATCTTCAACCAACTACCTGGATGATTAAATTTTAATTCATTTTGCCTACCACATTTGGTACTGAAGGAGGCAAGAAAATCTATACTAGAAAATAATATATTGGCAAATGGAAAATATTTTCTAATTTGTGCCTAGCCAATAACCAAGGCCCTATCAGGGATTATGTACCACTGTCCTTCTGCACTCCTCTATCAAGGTACAACTTATGATCATTTTGTCTGCCAGTGGATATTCCACTTTCTTCAATGTTTTTGGTAAAACAGTTTCTTGAGAGGAATTTTACACCTGAAACCTCTTCGGAAGCAGGTTGCCCGTTTCTGGGATCTTAATTTTGAGCTGGAAAAGTTATCTCCATTTGAACTTGCAAATTAAGCAGACTTAAAGTTCATTACATAGAAAACTTTTCTTCTCATTGTCTGATATCTGTAAGAAAAGTATCAGAGCAGCAACATCTCAGTGTGAGTGAACCCTACCTGGTCTTCCATAAGGATAGAATGTCATTAAGAACAAATCCCTCATGTCTAAGGCTGTTTCAGAGTTCACATTGAATCAGACCATCAATCTCTCACTAATCTACACGGAACCGCTGAAACATGGAGAAAGGATTTTACACACTCTGTACAATCTTGACAGAACAAAGTCTTTTAGAAAGGCTGATCAGCTACTTATTTTTTTATGCTGGAACAAAGAAAGGTCATCCCATATCAAAACAGACTACTTTCAGATGGTCATCCTTGGCTATTGCCTTTTGTCTATCATGGTAAAACAGTTCCAGGCAGTATCAAGGCTATATAATCCAGAGCCCTGTCTTCATCATCTATGTTACACTGGAATGGGGTGGACTCTAGAGGTAGTCATCTGGCCTTCTGTATACACCTTTACATGGCATTACAAACTAGATTATTTTTCTCAATCCAGGACTGGCTTTGCTTGAGCCATCTTCCAGGGGTCCTGTATCGATATGTTACCTCCTCCCAGGTTGGCTAGGCTTTTGTAATCAACCCATAAAGGCTACTAAAACAGTGAGAATGATAAACACAGTGCAATTGTGTATGTTGCACTTACCCATAACAGTAGATCAAATTCCTCAATGCTGCAAATAGCCACACCCAGTCTCTTTCCCCTCTGTTACTGTATACAGTTACAGACAGATTTGGTGGTTAATTCTTGTTTGTAAACTTCAGGATGAGTATGCTACTTAACTTCTGGGCAAGAAAGTCCTGAAGATTTTCCACTCTGCCGATTTTCCTTCTTCAGGTCTGACCAATCAGCAGTCAGAGTTGAGGTAGGGGAAGGAGGCAGCCACAGCATTTGAAAGCTGGTCAGTTGTAATGCATAGGGGAAGACACAACCCATATGGCCTAAAGGCTACTGCAGTAGTGAGGAATTCAAATGTCTACTGTTATATAAGTGTACCTTAAACAACTTTACTTTTCCTGATAGAAACACATCCCAAAAAGAAATGACATTTGAGGAAGAGTGCATAACTGCATCCCAAAATAACTGTCTGCCTCGGCCAAGAAGAATCTATAAGAATGACGTCGGCTTGCTCTTCCTCTGCTTACTGGAGAATAATCTGAATTATATGAAATAGAAGGAAGGCATAAAGTAAAGCAAGGTTTGTGTCCATAGAGAAAGATGGGAAAGCATCTTTTCCAGTCTTCTGGGGATGAAGCGAACAATAACCGAAGGGCGAGATGACTGTCAAACAAGAATATTTGTCTCATGGCCACATTTGAATAATGTTTTAAAAAGTCAGAATAAATTTCATTTGTGAGTCAGGGTTATTTCCTGCTTAGACAGTCTGGTAGCTGACTTCAGGCCAAAAGGCCTTTAAAATTTTTGGCCTTTTTCTCTCTCCTTTTCTTCCCTTTTTTTCCCTCCCTTTCTTTCTTTTT